>NW_027508705.1:392500-655000 GCF_051911475.1 Siphateles boraxobius | reverse complement strand
AAGTCAGCTGCTGAAAAACTGGCGTGTGCCTATAACAAAACAACAACAACAACAACTAGTAATCTCCAGATAGATTGGCTAGCAAGTCTTGTAGTAGATAAACTGTAAAAAAACAGATCATTATAGCCTACTACATGCATCTGTGAATGCTCTGTTTTAGATCCCCGTTTCTGTCATTTTTGTAAAATATAATATTTGTAATAAGAAGTTTTGCTGTAAATATTATAGTTTATAATATATATATATATATCTAAATAAATAAATAAATAAATAAATATACATGCACTTTATTTTACAGGGTCCTTGTTATGTTAAATGCACTTCTTAAAATACAGTGTAACCTAATTTGAATATTATATATAAGTGTATCTTACAATATAATTGTATCATAATATTATTTATATATTTTTTATAACATAAAAATCTAGTCAAATTTAGTTATGAAGATTTACGTTGATAGTTTTACTATTATTATATTATAAATTATATTGTACATAAAGAACATTGTATTTTAGTTCTCTTGATTTATTTCTTCTAATGCTTGAAAATAGTTTTGACGGTTTACTTTAATAAACTTTAAAAAATAATGTGAAAAACATATTTACTCTATTGCTTTCAGTTTACTTTGTTCTTTACAATTTTATTATTAGCAGTTTAAGTGATTAATAGTTAAAACATTTCAAGCAATATTTGTTTAAATATTTAAAGGTTCTATACAAGTTTAATTTAATTTGTTAATATTAAATGTCTATAATCAAGGAGTGTGTTTATTATTTTTGCTGTGGTATCCATTTCCTGGACTTGTTTTTGATAACTGAAATGTTGGTATCATGACAACACTACACTCGACAAATTGACAGCAATGGCAAAATTTAGGCAAAGAAGAACGCAAATATGGGTGAATAATCCCCTACTTATACACACTTGCATGATATCTGAAGATCTGAGTCAGGGTGGACGACGGCATATTGAATTTCACACTAATGAAAACGAGGCTGTGAAAAATGTACAGTACAATGGCTTGCACTCTATAAAGATCGAATAACTTTCAAAACTCAAATTGTTTTATGGAGTTTTTGTCTAATGAACTTGAAAAATGTTTCTCAAGCTGAACAATTGCCATGCTGGTAGATAAAAGTACAATCCATTGAACACACTGTACTTCCAACCCTCACAGCCTCATTTTTATTCCCGTTGGAAATTAAAAAGGGCATTATCCTGACTAAGGTCTATGGCTGACTGGTCTGATCCCCAGTGCTGCATTATTCATGCACATGAGCATTTGCACATGCATGCACATCACACGCACTCTTGCTTTCTCTGTGCATCACACAAAGAAGAGTCTCTACGCTCAATAATTCAGCAGGGAGAGACAGCAGCTGGCCTCCCTCAATGCTATTCCATAACAGACTGTACTGCACATGTGCACACGCTAGACCTTGAGTGTGTGTGTGTGTGTATATAAAGTGTGTGGGCGTCAGCAGAATGGAGTGGCCGAATCTTCTAGATCAATTCAGATTAATTCAAAGTCCTTTAGCACTGCCTTGATGTCCCGGGCAGGTCCTGTGCAAACTGGGGTGTGACGCATCACATAGTGATGCGTCAATGTGCACATTTGTGTTTTCCTGTCTAGATTGGTCTGAACATGCTGTATGTGTGTGATCTAAACACTGAGCAAAGGTCACCACCGCCCACTCTCCAATAACACAAACTCTTAAAGGTGAAGCATGACATTTGTCAATGTGAATGCAGGGCCTGTAAGTAAGCCATTGACTACTTGTGTAAATATTGTGGTGGTTTCAAACTGTTTGCTGGAGTGCTTTGACATGCCAGCTTCTGGTTCAGCCAATGGACTGGGACTACCAGTTTGATCAAGCAAACGGCAGAGGAGGGGAGTGATTGGGAAAGGTGTTTGGAAACAGTCATTAGTAGTGTTTGTTAAGTGTATTCACGCTTGAGGTTCGAGATTTGAATAATTCCGTAAGCTATAAAACATTGGTGCATAAATGTTTGTGCTACAGACTTGAAATATATCTTTAATTGTGTGGCTTAATGGGGAGAGGTGAGCTAATACTTTTTTAAAGCATGCTTCAACATGTTTTCATCTGGCTGATGATAAACTGGCAAACTGACGCCTTTTTCGCATGTGTCGCCATTGGCTTGCTTAGTTGGGGACATTTAATTTTTTATATTTAGCAATATTATTACAACATTATTTTCCTGTTATCTCTGTAAAGCTGCTTTGAAACAATCTGTATTGGAGAAAGCGCTATATAAATAAAGGTGACATAAAAATAGACATACATTGAGGGAGGGAGCTGAGCCAAATCTACAGATCTGAATGTAATAAAGGCTCTTTTTGATTTAGTCTAGAAAGCGACCTAGTAACCACCCAGAACACCCTAGAAACATCCTGGCAACACCACTAACAGATTCTTTAAATCATTTAGGATTTTTTTTTTTCAAATCAGTTCGGAGCCACAATCACCACAGAACAAACAGCTGCAAGCATGGCAAATGACTACTGTCCAAAAAGTGTAATTTCAAAAACATGCCACTATATACTAAAAGAAAAACTTTAAAAGTAAAAACGTTTAAACTGTTGTCCATGTGGTGATGTTTAAGTCGATTGAAATTTTTAAATATTTTTTATTGAGCGAGGATGCATTAAATGGATCAAAATGTGACAGTAAAGACTTTGCATTGTCACAAATAAAATTATATTTCAAATATATATTTTTTAAAACTTTCCATCCATTACAAAATTCCCACCAAAATTACGATTTTAAAAAAAATATTAAGCAGCAGAGTTTTCAACATACACTAGATATAATAAGAAATGTTTATTGAGCAGCAATTTTAAATCATAATAATATTTCACAAAATTACTTGCAGCCTCGATGTAACATAAAACACCCCAAATGCTAGATATCTGATCCAGCGTGATATTCGCTAGCACTATTAGCCTCTCAACTCAGCTCTCCTGGAAAATGCACTGTCAATTACTTCACTCCTCCTTTGCTGTAGTCATACTATTCAAATCTCTCTTTTCTGCTGAGCTCAAGCTCTTCTGCTCGTCTGGCCGGGGTTTATTACCCATCCAGTGATTTTTAATGAAATGTAGAAGCTTTTAATGCATTGTTTGGCCAGAGCTACACATCTGGGAACTTACAGTATGAGGATTTTCTCTCTGACAACTCAAGGAGAAGAAGGAGAGAGAGTGAGAGAGACAGAGAGAGATGGATTAGGAGGTCTCGTGACATTTTCAGTAGACCCGCTACAGAGGCTAAATCACGCATACACACACACACACAGTCCCATGCAGCTTGGCACTCGCCCCATACCTGCCAGAAGTCCTGCAGAGAGGGAGGGGCGCACGGAAACGTAGGGGATGGAGAAGTAGAAAGATGGCAGAGAAGAGAATGATGGGGTTTATTGGTTAGATGGACACAGGAAGAGCCGGAAGAGCACAAATTAATAACACGAACGCAACAAAACTTTCATATCCTTAAATAAAAACAAAACAATGTAGGACATCCTGATGCCTGGAGGAACAATGATTTCATGTGTTAAAAGAGATTGAACACAGATATACAGTTATATGTTCATACAGATAAATACATACCAGTGTTGGGGAGTAATGAGATAGCAGTAGTGACGCTACTCTGGTTGCAAAAAAATAAATAAATAAAATAATCTGGTCTCGAACTCATGAGTTAATGGTTTGAATTGGTCTAAAGATTCACTCACTGACTGAATCAAAAAGAGCAGATATTTAAAATGAACCACAAGTTATTAATTTCATCACACCAACTCAAAATAATCTGTTTTTGTGAATCTGAACTAGAATCATTAAATTCATTACGATTCTCATTTCTGTACACTACTACTGTAAGTGAGTAGTGTGACAGTAGTTAACAAGCAAATGTTTTCAACTAGTAGCAAGCTTTTTATGCCAAATTTTACTTTGCTTTTACTTTAATACGATAAATGAATACATTTCTTGATAGATCTAGCATATAGATAAGAGCAGCTTGGATTGTAGTTGTGCTGTAAGTAACTGTAGTTGTAACTACTACGTTTAAGTAGAATTGGTACTACAGTGACGTGATAAACTACAGTTATCTTCCCCAACACTGATGTCATATTGTTGGAAAACATAAATAGTGTTTGCAAAACACCTGTGCGCATTAAAGTGGGCTGAGTGGAACACACACATTCTCTCAAACACACACACACACAACCCGTTTTAGATGTGAAAGTCACACTTGCAAAGCACAGCTGCGATGACCTGCAAAATACTGTTGATGGATGATGAACAAGAAGGTTAAAAGTGCTGGTGTGTTCACACATTTGCAGAAAGCAAAACAATTACACAAGAGTGTTCATTAGCATAGTGCACCCATGCATGCGTTAACTGCAAAAAATACCCTTCCTGGAATTTCGTTATTGCCATCCAGGATTTAGTGGCATTGGCGACATGAGGAAGTGTGTAAGAAGAAGAGAGGGATCCAGCAGTCCTGCCGTGAGCCCGTATGGAGCAAAGCAGGCACGAGATTTGACAGAAATATGGAAATGAAAAATCACAAGACATAGTCCACATCCCTGAGGCTGCACGCTGGCCGACAATCCCCAGAAAAACAATTCGAGAACGAAAAAGAGATACAGGGAAATGGAAAAGGAAATAGGGCATATTTCACACAACGTGGAAATAGAATTTTGCTGGTAAATAACACACAAAAACAGCTATAGATCTAAGTCATGTTAACGTATGCATCTTTACAGACCGAGCAGGTTTTTAGCATGGTTAGCATAAACTGCTATAGTTACTACAATTATTGTTACTACCATAAAACTGTAATTATTTAAGTGATCTCTTTCAGACAATCCAAGCTTACAGAATCTTTTTGTATGGAGTGGTAGCCACAGTATTGTGCTAATAATAACTGTGGTAACTATGGGATTTGGTAAATAGGGCTGTCACAGTTTCAAGGTGGAAAAGGATCAACCGATGATGTGGGTTTGAGGGGCGGGACTATCAACAGTATTTTCTTGGGAGACCCGTTTAAATGGCGGAAATTAGACTCTAAAAATTATTGCATTCTTGAGCAACTGACCAAGAGCTACTTCCTTCACTTTCTCAGCTGTGCAGGAAAAAAAACTCAAAACAAAGCTGATCTTAATCAAAAAACAATCATGCGTAATTACAGAGCAATTGTGCAGTTTCAGTGTACTGAAACGCTATGCATCTTGCATGTACAGATGATAGAAAAAAAACCTGGTGCGGTTAGCTGTGAGACTTCCTTGCGAAACTGAAGAGTGATTTATCACCATCTGACTTGAGAATGATTCATCAACTCAATACTACTAATGTCGAAAACAAATATGCCTAGATAAAGTGTGCGTGTGAACAGCACAAACAGTACACACAGACATTAGGTGACACAACCCAGTCCAGAGATCAGCCAGTTCAAGGTGCACCAGTACCGTAACAGCTGCTCTCTGACTGGGTCATTTGACAAATGTTCCCTCTTAATGACTATGGAGACAGGAGGCTGTTTCCTGTACAAGGAAAATGGGACCTGAAAGCACAAACAACCCTGAAGAAAACCTCAGCTGACACCAGGATGAATGCTTGTGAGGTTGGTGGACTAGTCTAACCATAATGTTCACCAGAAAAACAGGGCCAACCATCTGCTGAAGATGGCTGACTTGTTGTACCGTTGGTGGTTAGTTAGTTAAAATAATAGTTCACCCAAGTATGACATTTTGGCATCATTTACTCACCCTATTGTCTTCCATCAAACACAAGTTTGGATCTGAGGGTTTCTGATCTTCTGTTTTCCATATAATCAAAATGAGTGGTGATTTACACCGCTAAGCTCCAAAAAGTACAAAAAACACCATATAAAGTCCAAACGCTAAGACTTCTGAAGTCATACCATAGTTGAACAGTTTGACCAAAATTTAAGTCACTGACACTGATTTTCATTTTTGGGTGAACTTTAAATAGCCTAGTTGGGACAAACAAGCTTCAACTGAACATTTTTATGGCGAATAGCATGGCTATGCTGGTTAGGGTAGGGCATTTTAGTGATTCCAATTCCAGTTCCAATTCTGCTTATCGATTCTGATTCTTAACGCTTCCCAGTTTCAATTCCAATATGGATAAAAAAGTCAAACATTTAGATAATCAAACATATTTATCTCTGTCTTTTTGCAAAATATTCTGTTGCAGTTGAATATCATGAACAAAAATCAGCAGGCTAAAGAACAACTAACTAATAAACTACACTAATCTAGTTTATAGATTAATCCATATTAAAGAGACATAAGTTATTCAGTCAAGATCAGTGAGTTTCTTTTGTTCTTTGATTAACAGTAACTACACAGACAGCAGCAGGTTTATTAGGCTGCTGTCACTTTAAGACAATGCATGGATCCAATATACTGATATACATGCGTTTTCTCTTTCTCAACTGATCATGTTCACTTAAGAAATAACCAACTGTGTTTGCGAGGATATTTGACAAAGTTTTCAAGAAGATGCAAAAGAGAACTCAGTATTCTTGCACTATATGAGAGGCAGATTTTTGTGTACGCTCACTGGATGAGCCCAGCATAGAAAATAGCGCCCGAGTGCCGAATTGAGTTCTCTTTTGTGTCTTCTAGCACTTGAATGGTTTAAAATCACATTCAAATGTGCACACTAAAAATGATAAGCAGAATCGAAATTTAAATTTTATAATAAGCATCTGATTCCAGAATCGGAATTGATTTTCGATTCCCAATCCTAATGGCGGACCAGGACTAAACAACATAAACCAGCCAGTCTAAGGGTAAGTTAAAAACGGAAAAGTAGAGACTACAATGCTGTCAAAACGATCCATTCACATGGATAAACAAAACAAAAAAAACCGACTAAAAACGTTGTATTCTGCTGCCATGTCTGTAGTTGGCGATGTCAATTTGTAAAGAAAGACTATGCGCCTATAGACTGAACATGTAAAAAGCATGTGCATCACGTTACTGTTTTCACAAATTCGTGTTTTTGTAGTTTACACAGCGACGATAACTGCCGTTTTCAAAAACTTGAACTTTGAAACCCATTTTCAAAATTTCACTTTTTCAGGCGCCCAAAATGCCGTTGTTGTTTAAATTAAAAGTTTTCCGTTTTTAGTCTAATTGCATGATTTGTATTATCTTAGAACTGTACATTTCTGAAATATGGACATTACTTGGACACAGTCACCCCTGATAACAGATCATTTTAAATTGTAATGTAGACGCATGCATTTTGTGTAAAGTTGTTTTGATACGATGTGGATTGTGAAAAGCGCTATACAAATAAATGTGAATTGAACTTGACTATTTAATTTATTTTAAACTGAGTACATTATTTAGAATATTGGAAGTTACATTTGTTATCAACCATCTCTAAATTTAATTACTGGTTTTGACCAAAATGACTATATCTGTGCCTTTCTAGTACTACAGGACGCAAGTCACGCAACAACAACAACAAAAGAACTAAACAGAGAGAACAAGCATCTGAGGCAAGGATAGACATGTAAGACAGACAGAGGTGTGTTTAAAGAGGTTAGTCTAGAGACATTAAAAACAACGATACCCCACATTAACAGGAAGGCACGTATTGGATGCCGATCAGTATTTTGTATGTACAACTTTTCATGCAAATTTTTTCAAGTGTTGCAACGAGGATTTTAGATTGTACAAGAGAGAATGTTTTAAAGCATGCTCACGATTGAGCTGTCGATGAGTTTCTGTGGAGAGAGAGTGAAAGATTTTTATGAAGAGTGAATGAGAACAAACGTCTCCATCCTGCGTCATCCTGTCGAGCTGCACAATGGCAAAGTAACTATTCGGTTCCCACTCACTCGCCCACATATTCACACGCACACAGATCTCGCTGCTTACCTTTCCATCATAGCGTTTCACCACAAACTGATCCAGACCAAGGTCTATAAGAGACAGAGACACAGAGAGAGAAACAGTCAAACACGGTAGCTCTGCTCCAAAACAGCAAATATTGGATAAAATAGGCAATTTTAAATCACACTGAACACAATTTTTCATACTGAATGAATAAGTAAACTTCTGATCAAAAGTTTGGAATAATTACATATTTTTAAATGTTTTTGATATAAGTCTCGTATGCTCAGGATGCATTTATTCGATCAAATGTTGTAAAAACAGGAAGATTGTGAAATATTATCACAATTTAAAATATAGTTCTGAATATAAAATGTAATTTATTCCTGTGATCACTGTGATCATTCCTCCAGTCACATGATCCATCAGAAATCATTATGCAGATTTTCTGCTCAAAATTTTTTTTCTTATTATCAATGTTGAAAACATATTTTTGTGGAAATATATAATACTTTTATTAACCAAGGATGCATTACATTGATCAAAAGTGACATTATAGACATAACATTACAAAATATTTTTATTTCAAATAAATGTTGTTCATTGGAATTTTTATTCAACAAAGAATACTGAAAAGAAAAAATAATAATATTAAGCAGCAAAACCGTTTTCAAAACTGATAATATAAAAAAAATGTTTCCTGAGCACCAAATGATGGATGATTTTTGAGTTTGTCCCAATACACTGGGATCATTTCTCTTTAAAAGATAAATGCAACGGTGCTTTAGAATGTGGTCAAAATGCATGATCATGTTGTCTACCTTTCAGAACGGCTTTCGCTGTGAGAACGTTCGAAAATGCTGAATACTTTACAAGAATTTTAAGAGATTTATCACACTTAAACAAGCCTATTTTTATAAGCATCTTTGAAACCCAGTAGTCAATTACATTTATAGATGTCACTACAGGAACTGGGTGATTACTGACGTGTACGAATGATTAATATAAGCTATTAAGGATTATTTCCATGTTCGAGAAGTTCCAAATAAATGTCATAGTCGTTCAGCACCGAATCACTTCTCCATTAATCTTGTGCAACCGAATGCAGTGCAGAGCCGAACGTGACAGAGTCTGCTGATCTAGGGTCAGCTTCATGAGCCAGGACTTCATCCATTGCACAATCCATTAAAGGAACTTCCGAGTTCAATACAAGCTAAGATCGATTAACACTGAAAATAATTGACACTTGTAAAATAGTGTGTTTAAAGTAATGCATTTACAATGGAAGTCTATGGAATAGAAGAAGTCTCATGCATTCATTTGATCAAACATACAGTAAAAACAGTAATATTGTGAAATATTATTATAACTGATTTTCCATATCAATAAAATGTTATGTATTCCTGTGATGCAAAGCTGAACTTTTTAGCATCATTACTCCAGTCTTCAGTGTCACATGATCCTTCAGAAATCATTTCTAATATAGTAATAATAACATTTCTTGTTATTATCCATGCTGAAACAGTTGTGCTGCTTGATATTTTTGAGGAAGCTGGATACATTTTATTCAGGATTCTTTGATGCATACAAAGTTCAACATATCAGCATTTATTTGAAACAGATTTTTTTTTACATTATAAGTGTCTTTACTGTCAACTTTAATCAATTTAATGAGTCCTTGGTGAATAAAAATGTAAAAAAAAAAATTGTTTAAACATTTTTGTACCAACACTTTTGCATGGTAGTGTACATTATATTTTTATTTTTTTATATAAAAATGGCACATATCAATCATTCATTATGACTAATCATATCTTTTGGTTTCTGTCTATCAAGTTCCAAAGATTTAAAATCACCTTTAAACATACCTTTTATTTGGTAATAAAATAATATTTTAATAAGTATTTAAATCACTGGGGCCTTATTTTTATTTATTTATACATACTTTTAAATTAAAATTTTTAAAATTACATTGGGATATATTTTGTTACCATCATATAAAATTGCTCACACCAAAAACGGTTAAATACATGTGAAAATGATAAGGACACATGTGAGATGTGAAAATACAGATCAGGACACGTCCATAGACAAGTCAAGAGTTTTGTTTATGAAGCGTTTTTTCAATCAATGTCATGAAATAAAATACATTTTTGTCTTTTTGTTTTTAAATAAACCTTTGACTCAATCTATTCATTTAGATTTTTATTGATTTGATCATAACTCCAGCACTAGCTGTTCAACCCTAGTTAGTGAAGGTGGGGGTCTCTGCACACAAAACATTTGAGTGACAGGTGAGGTCGCGATTGAAAAACCGGGCCTAACTCCTGTTTGAAGCCTGGATGGCCTTTGAGCTGAGCGTATCTCTCTAATTCCGCTGCTGAAACAGGATGAATTATGGAACAGCTTTCCTCGCAGCAAGATGAATAATGAATTTTATGTTCACTTCCACACTCCCTCTCTTCTTCACAACCACTCTTCTCTCCCTAAAGAAAAGCCCAACTCTTTAAACTAACTCAAATGACATCCCACACTGCTCTGGCATGCTGTGGGTCTGTGAAAAGAGAAAGAAACATACTTTACACAGAGAGACTTTCTGAATGACTGCAGGTATATCCCGCGACGCAAACAGCATTTCACGGTCTGGATGTCAGATGGTCTCTGTTATAAATAAATCAAACCTTCGTGCTTATCATAAATGACTAAATAGCTCAGTGAAAACAGAGACTTTATCATAATGGGTACCACGCATAATTCAAGAACTCTTCTAACAAACAATTACTTATCCACTATGTTTACATGCAGGAGCTGTCTTTGGCGAGTCGGGATAACAACGAGGGAAAAAAAGAAAACACTTTGTCGCGACCCAACGAGGCACTAGACTAATAAAGCTGGTGAAACGGTTCTTTGTAATTATGGTCACAGGGCATTTGGCTGGGAGGAGAACTGATGAAGCGTTTCGTACTAATTTGTGGCGTTTCCCACTCTATAAGAAAACTGAAGACAGGAGTAATGGCTGCTGAAAATTCAGCTTTGCATCACAGATAAACGACAGATTACATTTAAACAAATATTAAAATCAAATAAATGCAGCCTTGGTGAGCATGAGATAATCCTTTAAACAACATTAAAAAAAATCACAATTATTCCAAAGTTTGAACCTGTGGTGCATATGTCATTTAATGTACTGTTTCAGTATTCCTGAGTCTAGAGCAATGTCAAGGTCACGGGTTCGATTCCCACGGAATATGGGTGTGAACATAAACTCTTGAAATAAATAAAAGTCACTAGATATAGCATCTGCCTAACGCATAAATGTAAATGTAAGAAGAAAAGATAATAATAGGGCTGGGTGGTGTGGTGGTATACAAGGGGCAATGGGTGATGTAGAGACTTTGTAATATCGTTTACTATGTGTAGCACAGCAGGCAGGACTGTGTTATTTACTTGAGAATGATGAAGAGACATGAAGTGATGTACAAATATAGATTGGGACACGTCCATAAATAAGTCAATAGTTTTTAGTAATTAAAGGAGCTCTAAGCAGTGTCACACGTTTTTTAGGCCAAAACATTTTTTGCCACATACAGCAAACATCTCCTCACTATCCGCTAGCTGCCTGTCCCCTGAACACACTGTAAAAAACGTAGTCTCTGCAGACACCCCAGGCCCCACAAACTGGGCTAACCCGCTCCACGAAACATAACAAACTGTTCCAGCCAATAACAGACAAGAAGGGTTTGGGGGGTTAGTGCGCGGATGAGGAGGAGGGAGGGTCTAGCTAGCCTACGTTTTGTTTGACAATACTTTAAACGTCAACAAGAAGTGACGTCACCCGACATCGCTTAGAGCACCATTTAAGTGGTGTTTTGAAATGAAATACATGTTCGTTTTTTAAATAAACCTTTGACTCAAATTAGTATAATTTAATTTATGACGACAAATTTCACATTAAATTAGAAAAATAGTTGTCTCAGACATTCGGAACGCTCTACAGACTTCAATTAATGTGTAGTAATGTGTGTGTATATGGCTATTTTACAATGGCTTCAAACATGTCTCAACCAATCAGAAGTAGCCTCAGAATTTCAGAATTTTAAAACTCTGTTTTATAATAGTTGTTTTCATTTTTGCTTGGTTTTTAACTCAGAAGTTATATCATTTGAAAGTGGTTTGATGTCAGACTTCATTAAGTCCCAAATAAAATGAATATTTATAATAATAGCATAATGGTAACACTTTACAAATAAGGTTTCATTTGGTAAAGGTGCTGTATGTAACTTTTTCACTTTACTAACGCATAAAAATACCATAATATTTTTGTATATATTGAGGAAACATATGAAGTTCACATACTCGTTTCTCTGAAAAACACTTCTACAACCAGTTATTTTCCTTTGAAATGTGCGTTTCCAGGCTGGAATGTTTGTTATTGTTTTGGTCTGTGATACTGCACATTGCCAATTTGCCAATTTTCATTGTCCATTGCGCTCGTTCCTGTTATGTGTGCTCAAACTGGCAACTCGTGTGAACGCCATCCAGTCTGAGGAGCAGGTGGCGCCGTGGCGGGAGAAACGACAATCTCCGATATTTTGAATTCGACTGCAGTACCTATTTCGACCACTATACATACCACATCATTCTTACATACTGCACCTTTAACATTAGTTAACTACTTTAGTTAACATGAACTAAGAATGAACAATACTTCTACAACATTTAATCTTAGTAAATTTTAACATTTACTAATACATTGTTAAAATCAAATGTTGTATTTGTTAACATTAGTTAATGCACTTTGAACTAACATGAACAAACAATGAGTAGCTAGACTTTTATTAACTAACAAAGATTAATAAATACTGTTACAAATGTATTGCTCATTGTATTTCATGTTAGTTAATGCATTAACTAATGTAAACTAATGAGACCATTGTTAAGTGTTACCAAAATAATAAAGAACCTTCCATTAGTAATCTGTTTAATTAATTGTATTATATAAAAGATGGTTATTTCTATATAAGCCGAGCTAAAATGACTATACTGTGATATATACTGTTACTGTGATAAATTACTGATAGTCTCTGGGTGAAATTTTGATCATACCACCCACCACAATGCTGGTAGAGCAATGCTTATAATAAAAGGAAAAGAAATAAGGAGCTGGACAAGATGAGAGCAGGAGAAAGCGATTAAAAAGCTGTGGAGGTGTGTGTCGTGGTTCTCAGGACTGCTGAGGTGGGCTGTATGGACACAGAGATGGTCACTGCAATCATTTAGAGTCCAACAAAAGAGGATAAAGAGGAAGACACAGCCAGTACTACCGCTTACAAGTGAACAGTGAATACTTTCATTTAGTGATTGCAGTCAAATTTGTGCTTAAAGTGCACATTTACTATCCACTTTGCTTTAATAGTGGCCATTTTTCTTAGCATGGTCTTACTGACACAGCCCTGTGATTAAAGCGCATCTGAATGTATTACATTACAGAAGCGTCCAAGCTGTCAGACCCTGGCACAGAAACAAGTGCACTTCTTTTGGCTTGCTGGGATCCAGGCTCAAGTTTGGTCAGGGTTATGTCCTCTACTGTCTTGTACATGAGAAAAGCCTATACTGTATATATATATATATATATATATATATATATATATATATATATATATATATATATATATATATATATATATATATATATATATATATATATATATACACAGTATAGGCTTTTTACATAATTCTGACACACACACACACATATATGCATATATATATATATATATATATATATATATATTAGTGCTGTCAAACGATTAAAATATTTAATCGCGATTAATCGCATTAATGTCATAGTTAACTCGCGATTAATCGCATTTAATCGCACATTTTTATCTATTCTAAATGTCTCTTGATTTCTTTTGTCCCATTATTTTTTCTCATTTTAATGCTCTTATCAACATGGAAAAGTGGATTGGCTTGCTTTGTGCAAATGTTTTTTATTGAAAACAACATTGGCATATATTGTGTTCAATTTCACACTAAAACATTCTTACTTGGAGCAAATAATCTCTCACACAATGTAACACTGTCCATCAATAAAAGGGTGAAAGAAATACTGACGAGGTCCTGATATTGACGAGGGGGTGGAGAATTCGCATCAGCTGTGTGTGTGTGTGTGTGTGTGTGTGTGTGTGTTTGGCCATCATCAAGTGGTATTTCAGACTGGACGTGCTGCGATGATGATAGCTCAGTTCACAACGACAAAACCCACAGATCACTTTGGTATCGTCAATGGAACCATTTGGCAACTTTTTAAAAGTAAACGTTCCATTCAGAATCTTATCGGCATCCATTTCGGTGTCTCGCGCTCGTCATCCACTCAAAACTGGACGTTTTGAACGTTCCTATAACATTCAGAAATAACGTTTTTATAACTTAATGGGAACGTTATGAAAACGTTCTTATAACCTAAAATTGTTAGCTGGGGAAGAGGAGAGATTCGCGATTGCACTGAACACGTTTTAAGTGCAGGCACATATTGTCTGAGCGAGCCCAGAGAAAATTCTACCAAGAGCAGCGTGTATCTGAGAGCGCGCGACTCGAGCAGAGAGATTCGTGCTCGGCACATTATATTCCACGCGCGAGCAGAGAGATTCGCGCTCGCGCATCCGGATCGCAAGCCCAAACAAGTGTGTGCGGCGTGCCTGTTGTTTTGTTTCCGGTCTAGCTAGATCCGCTTGCGCTTTCAAAACGTCCATGCCGCGTCCTATTGCAAAAGCATGTGCAAAAAAAACTACAAAGTTTGCTAGGCCAAAAAGACCGTTAATCGCGCGATAAAAAAATTAACGCCGTTAAAATGGGTTTGCGTTAACGCCGTTAATAACGCGTTTAACTGACAGCCCTAATATATATATATATATATATATATATATATATATATATATATATATATATATATGCATATATATGCATATATGTGTGTGTGTGTGTGTGTGTCACAATTATGAAATGGAGAACAATATTTAAGAGCTGCAGCGAAGGGGATGATTTTCTCTGGGTGACAAATAAGCATCAAAGACCAAGAAAATTATAATTTGTTAAAAAAGTTCTTAGAAATGTAATCTTTGTATGTTGAGTATATATGGTTTAAAAATGTTTATGCCACTTTGGGGAAAGAAAAGAAAAATGTCATGTGGTGTAGACATCAAGTAAAAAATAATAAATGATATAATAAATGTCAACCTTTAAATACACACGCATTTAAACCTTGAATGCATGAGGTATCTTAATCCTTATTTTCAAAAAGTTTATTTTAATTTATTTTTAAAGTAATAAGTATGTTATTTCATTAATGACTAATTCATAAATAATGCATTTCATTAAATTAATTTAATTCATTACTTTAAAGAAATGTTTCAAAAAATGATTATACACAATGTTTATAAGAAATAATAATTATTGATTGTGCAAACTCTACTCAACATGGTTTTCTAATCAAGAATTTCACCCTTCTTTTTTCATCATTATGATATCAGGACACTTGTAACCCCCTGTAACTTTATGAGCCCCATAGACATAAATATTTCAAAATTTTAATTCAAAAATTAAAACATGTTCATCAGAGATGTAGTGCATTCAAGTCATTGGGCCCAATCATACACTCGGTGCAATGCCGCATCAGGTGCGACGCAAGTGTTTTTTGCTAGTTTCAGCCCGACGCAGTTATCATTTTCACGTCGCCACATTGTTTAAATAGCAAATGCATTTGCTCTCATTAGTACACCCATGGGCTGCTGGTCTGAAAACGAGGTGTGTTCAGGTGCATAGTTGGCGTGTTGCTATTTTGAGGCAACTGAAATAGACTGCGCCATTGAGCAACAAAAACCTGGTCAAAAGTCAATATTATTTTGTTATAAAGGGCGGATTAGTAATATGAGCTAATAGGCGGGTCCCACAACACATTGACACTCTGCTTATTACACACACAAGGACGCGCAGCAGCACACAACATGCTAAATATTAAAAATAAAAGGATTACAATGTTAAAGTTTATTATTGTGTACATAAAGATATGGTTGAATCCGGCTTGTCCTGTAGATGGTCTGCTTGTGAGCTTTAACCCTGCGCACGAGCAGATCCATTTCCTCTCTGGAGAAGCGTTCAGTCTTTCCGCTTGCAAATTACACCATGTAAATAGCGAACCGGCATGGCACGAGCGCAACTGGCTTTTAAAGGGAATGGGAGATGAGTCTGATTGGTTTATTGCACGTTACGCCAAAAACACACTCATTACTCATTAAGAGAATAGAGACAACACTTTTACACCATGCGCCGGTCGCGCCGGCCATTTTTCCCATCGTTAACCCTCTGAGGTCGGCTATCACGCGGGCGCGATAGTCTCGCTTTTTTTCTTATCAGTGCAAAAGAAACTCAAAATACTCTGTTGATTTTGATCTTACATATTAAGTGTTGTACATCATTAGATCCTGATAAGTGTCTATTTTTTTTGTGGATACTCACAATAAAAATAAAGTGTTGTGCTTGTCGCCAAATAAAGAAAAACAAACATGATGCGCGTTCTGCCTTCTCTCTGTCAGTTAAGTCCATTCTGAAACGCGTCCGAAAATTAACTGTAATTCCGCGAATACTTGTCATACAGGCACGAGTGTTTTTCCATAATGAAGCTTGAACTCTCTTCTTTTAAATGAATTAATTTATATAAAAAAACAAATATTCTCAGTTTATGTAATCTGTATGAAAAGAGAGAGATGTCAGTCTTTTTCTTTCCAGCTCATTATACCTGATTACGCGTGCATGTGCCACGCCCACGGAGAGCGCGCCGTATTCAAACGCAAATGATCTAAGGCAAGCCATTCAAACATGTAAACGCCCACCAGCTGGATTATAAAACACATCGTGTTCAGTAAGTATCTTACTAGAGCTGTGTACACAGTGTATACCTACGCTGTGAGGAATAATACTATCTAATAACCCTGGAAAATGTACCAGAAGTGCTGGTAATTTCATTTCGCGGAGCAACGGATCCAGCTGATGTAGTAAGTCATTTATTCTTAAGTGCTTTGTTCTAATCGCGATATTGAATAGTGTCTGACTGTAAACGGCAGAAAGGCTGTTTAAATATGAATTGCGTGTCTGTGTGTAGGCTAAATGATGAATGAACGGCACAGGCGCGCGCGCTTTGTTTACTACAGTTATACAGCGCGTGTCTGTGCCGTTCATTCACTCTCGCACCTACATTAGTAAACGTTATGTTTACATGAACACATCCAAACTATATTGCTATAGCCTACTAAGATGAGTAAAAATAGACTGAAATATGTTGAAATAAAATGTCTGTATGAGCAACAAACTGCAAATTCACATGTATATGCTAATATATCATACACAATATGTTACAAATATTGTAACAGACTAAATATGAATGTTTAGACAAGATTTTGTGATTAGTTTTGGATAGATTATAAAGTTTTGACTAAAAAAAGACTACTGTCACATTAAATAGGTAAGCTTTTGTTCACCAATTTCTGCTCATATGTTAAATATACTATAGTATGATGCATTGTCAAAAATAAAGTAGGTATATTGAATTATCAACTAAGATGTTATTATAGTGTTTGTTCCAATATTCAAACTAATGAATTCTTACCTTTTTTAATACGTATGATAAAATGTATACTTTTTACAAAGAAATACACTTGAAATATTGTTAAAATTGTAATTGTTACCTATTTGTAATTGGTTACAATTTCTAATTGTAAAATATGTATATATATATATAATTTATTTTGTCCTTACATTCTTTAGGACCCAGTGACACACCTGTGTGAAAGGCTAATTAATATGCAGCTCATTATGTATGTGGCACATTATCCGGCCTTTGTCTTCTCAGGTGTGAACACGCCTCCACGCATATTGCCTTTCCAAACAAAAGGTGTCTTATAAAATAGCGCTATACGCCTGCTAAAAAAAAATTTTTCTTCATGAAAGTTTTGCATGTTTAGCTAATAAAATATTAAAACTCAGTCAAATCAATATTTTGTGTACAGTTATCTAATTATGTCATCCAGTATCGTGGACTAGCTCTCTCTTGTTTCATCCTCTTCACGTCGGGGTCCTCATCTGCCTGTCGGGGGTTTATATATATATATATATTTTTTTTTTTTTTTTTGGAGTGGTGATTATTATATCTAAAAATAAAAAGTAGGGATGGCCCGATACCGATACTGGCATCGGGGATCGGGTCGATACTGTCCTCATATACTCGTACTCATAAAAATTCGCCGATACCACGCCCTGATACCACGTACATTTTGCGAAACGAAACTGGCCGCCGCGAGTGCTTTGTCGAGGTGAACTGAGGCATAGGGACGTGCACTCCCAACGCAAAAGAGTGCGGCGCGGCACTAGATCTGATGGCCGAGCGCGAGCGCGGGCGGTAATGCACTCACTCTGTGTGTGCGGGTTCCGGGAGCTTAAAACGATTCGCGGGACTCCCGCAAACTAGAAATATCTATGAATACAACATATTAAAACTAATAGATTTTCATTCATCTGTTGCAGAAAAGCAAGAAGAACAACTAAAACAAAATAGAAACGATTTACAGGCCAGAGTTTCTATTCATAACATGTTTGCAGCGTTGAGCGATGTAGCCAATCACAGACATGTGTGTAGATTTCTTGAACGCAATGGCTAATCAGAAGCATTTAAGATAGACTCCCCTCACTGCTCAAAACTTTTTTGTTCAGTGCTGAATTCTGTATGCTGGCAAATCCTCTCAGGGCCGGCGCTCCGCACACGCACATAACGCACTGCACGTAGGGCACCAAGTGCTTGGGGGGGCACCAAAAAATCTGGGTCGTGAAAAATCATCACAATAGGCTACTAGTATAAATAACAAATAAAATTTGTCTAAAGCATGTTAATATACAAAAGCAATACAAAAGTAATATAGGCCTAGACCGAATTAGTCGAGAAAAAGGTGAATCTCCTGTGCCAGTCTCCCTCTGGTGCTCCCCCTTCCCCACCTCCCAGTGGTCTGTTCGATTATGCCTCAATCAATGTCAAATTTGGCAGACAACGACCTCAGACATGGCCTCGAAAAGGCACCAAGAGTCGGGGGCGGAAAAAAGGAAAAAGAAGAGACAGCGGGATGATACTCGCGCGTCGCTTACAGGTAAGACAATGTTTTAAATAAAAATGTTAGTTTTGTAGCGCGGGCGCCCTTGCGTCGTGTATGCATGTCCAGGGGGGCGTCGCTAGTAGTCCAAATGTTCCGGGGCAGGCTTTTTTAGCCCTGCATGTTGAATCTTTTATTTTTACGGGGGTCCGGGGGTTTCTCCCCCGGGAAATTTTGAAACTTGGGCTGTTTAAGATGCAGTTAGTTTGTTTGAGAAGAAAAGGAAGACCGCTTAGATACGTTTTTTCGTTGTTGTTCTATGCGGATAATACGGTCATTTTCAAGAGGTTCATAGGGGAAGGCCCAAGGGCGACATCTGTTGGTGAAACTGCAATTAGAAAAAAAAACCCCACAATCTCAGTGTTTGTATATTTTCATATTCACAGAGTTGTCAAATTATTAGGGCTGGGAAAAGATTAATCGCATCCAAAATAAAAGTTTGTGTCTACATGATATATGTGTGTGTACTGTGTATAATTATTTTGTATATATAAATACACACACATATGCACGTATATATTTAAGAAATATTTGCATGTATATACTGTATATATTTATTAGGGATGGGCATTCGATTAAATTTTCTTAGTCGATCGTCGGGAGAATTAACGATCGACTATCGATTAATCATTCATATTTTTATATTCAAATTCATTATTTATTTTTATAAATTAAAAATGCAATGAAAATACAAAAATACAGCGCGTTTTTCCTCGATTAGGTCTTTATTACAAGATGATCAACTTGTGGCAGTAAAACTGGACGTTCGGTTAGGCTAAACTTGAAGATATATGCGCTGCGGTGCTCGGAAGCAACGGAACCTGCAGCTGCGAGTTGGCGTTCTTAAACAGAGACCCTCGTTTGTTCCAAAATAATAAATAATAAAAAAAATCATGTTAAACAATAACTTAACCAAAAACATAATAATACTTAGATCTGACAGGTTTTGTCAAAATGTAACTCAAAACTATCCAAGAACGGAGTCGAGAAAGAGCGTGAGAGAGATTAATTAGCCTACATACTGTAACAATCAATTCGGCTAGGCTACTTAACAAAGCCTCATAAAAAATAACTAGTAACTCACATACAACTTCTACACCAGTCTACTGATTTTGGTGAGAAAGATAAGCATGTTGATGACATGATCTGAGGTCAGACGCGACCGCAACCTGACCGTCAAGCCTCGTTTACACCTTCGCCTGGCTCTGCAGCGCGAGTCTCCACAGACTGCGCGCGCACCTCCCCAAACAGACGAGGCGTTTATACTCGACGCGCTCGCCTGTGAAACACCGAATACCGCAATGACGTCATTTTTGCCGCGCTCACCTTCGCGCTCGAGCGGACGCGTCGAGTGTTAACAAGGCTTCAGTCCAGCCGCTGAAAACACCCGCTCTGGGGGGACTGACGTTGCCGGATGCACAGGTACCTCCGCGCTAACTTGACCAGCCCGGGGAACACGTTCACTTTCCACTCACACTACGCAACGCAGCAGCATTAGTTTAATGATAATCGATAACAAATTAACGTGATCGACGAAATTCTTAATGATCAATAATCGATCGTCGATTAATCATGCCCATCCCTAATATTTATATATAATTTATATTATATATAAATTTAAATATTTTATATATAAATAACAAATATTTCTTAAATACATACATGCAAATGTGTATTTAT
Source organism: Siphateles boraxobius (assembly GCF_051911475.1). NCBI lineage: Eukaryota > Metazoa > Chordata > Actinopteri > Cypriniformes > Leuciscidae > Siphateles > Siphateles boraxobius. Next base: position 634,232 of record NW_027508705.1, on the reverse strand, counting down.
ATATATACAAAATAATTATACGCAGTACATACACATATCATTCATGTAGACACAAACTTTTATTTTGGATGCGATTAATCACGATTAATCTTTTCCCAGCCCTACAAATTATGTACAGAATTATTATATTGTGCCTCATCAGACCTCTTTTAAAGGTAAAATAGAGTTTTGAATTTTAAATGTTCCAGTGACACATAGGCCTATATAAAAGACTAATGTGTGCAATATTTCTGTATGAAAATATTTGTATGGGGGTGGGGGGAGTGTGGGGGGGGAAGGGGGGGAAGGGGGGGGGGGCACCACACCACACCACCAAGCATTTGTGCTTAGGGCACCCAAATGGCTAGCGCCGGCCCTGAATGCTCTAATTATAACAAACAAAGTGTGGATATTATGAAAGATTCATTGTGCAGTCAGCTTCATTGATAATAACAGATGTGTGAGATCGCGATGAACTGTCAGCTTTTTAGGAATTAGACTATTAAGGGAGCGCACTTTGGGCGCATTCAGTCATGTCAGACCATGCACGCAGTAACTGCTTGCTTTTATGTTAAATTAACAGTGGTTTGTGTGTTAATACATTTATTATTTTACTCATTATTATTTATTTTTAGACTTGTTAAAACAAGCAGAGAAGAAAATAAAAACAGTCTTCTAACCTGTGTTCTAAAATAGTCTTCTGTCTTCTTTTCTGGGAGCCTATAGTTACCTTTGCGGTAGAAATATCGGTATCGGTACTCGATATCGGCAAGTACACAAATGTAAATACTCGTACTCGTATCGGTTTGAAAAAAAAAATGGTATCGGGCCATCCCTAATAAAAAGCAACTGAATTTAATAATTTGGTGTCTGTTGTTAATTGTAACCTTTAATATAATAGTAATGTGTTAGTAAGGGCTCCCTATATAGTTTACAGCATTAGCTAAGATTAGCTAAAACAAATTATAACTGAATTTATTTAAACACAGAGACACATTTGTTAAAAGAAGAAAAAGAGTTTAAAAAATAAAAGAACCAGCAATTTTGTGTTTAGTTTTCTCCCTTCTTCTGCACTGAACCCGTACCGAACCATAACTTCAAAACTGAGGTACGTACCGAACCGTCATGTTTGTGTACCGTTACACGCCTAGTAACTACCTATCATATACTATGATATAGCCTGATTCATTGGACCATTGGGTCGGATTGCTTTTTCAACACAAGTGAACAGCGACCACCTTGTTTGGGCGATCTCTGATCGACTATTTTGGTGCGATCACACCAGGTTCTGAAACAAACGCTCTAAACAAGCCAGGTGTGAAAACATTTAAAACCTGTTTTATGCTTCTGCGTCGAATCGACGGCGTACCCCCGCAGACCCCTCTGCGTCGCCGCGAACCTCTCTCCGACCCCTCCGCCGTCGCTCGACGTGCACCTCCAAAAAATTGTAACAATGCATCGAGGCGACGCAGACCGCAAGGGCTGTGATTGGTCAGATGCACCGCGATGCAACGCAACCTGACGCAGAACCATAAAACGGCCACGACGCCGTAGGAGTGACGGCGTAGCTACGCCGTGGAGTTGACGCAGAACCATAATGAGGCCTTAAGGCTTAGAGTACCAAAATGTGTGACTTCATAACAGTCCATCATCTAATTCATTTATCTAACATTTACTGTCCAAAATGGCAAATCGTTATAAGGCAACCTGGTCTGAAAATTTTCTTTTGGCTGTGAACGCAAAGAGCAAATGCATTTACACATGCAAATACACACAATTGCAGCCATCAGTCATCTATCAGTTATTCATGGCCAGTGATCAAATCTCTTGCATCAGCTCTGCCTTTGGGTGAGAGTGACTGAGTCTTTCATTCTACCATGCTAATTCATTTAGCAAGCAACGTCACACGCGCACACACTCGATGAGTTGGGCTTCACTGTGGCGTTCCCTCCTTTAAAAGCCTCAGCGTGGTTTGCCATCTCTTTACACGCAACAGCTATTTCCCTAGCTCAGCTGTCACGGACTCCAGTATCATGTGAAGGGTGGAATGGGGAACTAAGATGACCCACGAGGCAGGTGTGCAAAATTCAAGCCCCCATCAAAATGCTAATGCCAAGATGTTGCTGTTTGCACTATCTGATAAAGTAAATAATGTAAAAAGCCATTATTAAACACTACGTGAAAGCAGATAATATAATGAAATTATTTCAAATTGACCGTTTAATGAATAAAACCAAAGCCACTTCTTGGTAATGCCGTAGGCAGCTGTTTTCCAGTCACAGATCTCTTGTCTGCTTCAATGGAGAAAAACTGCAGGCTAAGCTTATAGTTCAGCGACGTATTTCAATGAAATGCGACATCAATTTTTTTTACAGCTTCTTTAGCTCAAATTGTGCTAAAAAGCTGTATTTCCTCAGGTTGGTCTAGCTAATGTGCATGCTCTTATTTAGAGTTCTTCCACTTGGATCTGAAAACCGGAGGTCCCACCCGAGACCCGAGCAGGTCCTAGGTTATTATAATTTTGCATTTTTAAATTAGTTTTTATTTTAATATAATTTTCAATATAATCTTCCTATAAATTAGTTTCATTAACGGCAGGGTAGGTAGAAATCCCCCAAAATACTTTTTTCCAAATTTGTTTAAACTGTCTTTATATATCAATGCATAATTAAAATGTAAGTACTCTGGAAAAGAAATGATAAAAATCGAGTGTCTGTAGTCCTCTCAGGACTGCAATAAACACAGCTCATTATTCCATTAACTCCCACCCCCTCCCTTCTCGGCTCCTTCCAAAGCCACGCCCCCAAAACACATGAACGCGCGATCCATGCCGTTCGCTCAGCTGGAAGAGTCGGACGCGTTTACCAGCGCCGAGCAGAGAAGAGCGCAGTGCATGTAGTGACATCATGTCAGAATCACAAGTAATAAAATAACTAACTTTATCAGTATGAATATAAACAATTATCATGGCTGTTAGTATTCACTATCAAGCTCGCATATCGATACTGGTAAAGTTTAAAACATTTTACTAGCTCGTAACGGAATCAAACTAAATATAAGGCAAAGCTATAAATAGCTTCATTGATGCACGTTTGCCGTTACTATCAGTTATACTGTGATGAAGGTGAATTTGTAAGATTCATAACACAAGATTGTTTACAGATAAACTGAGTAACATACACTCAAACCCCTTCTCACAACTGCATTGCAGACACAAGATAATATAACACACACACACACAACATATATTGTATAACACATACAGATACAGAGTGTTGGGAAAGTTCACTTTCTACATGAACTAGTTCAAAGTTCAGTTCACAAATTTTAAAATGAACTAGTTCAGTTCATAGTTCATACTTCACAATTTTGAATTAAGTTCACGGTTCCAAAAAATGAACTAGTTCATAGTTCTTTTTTTCAGTATGTTGCTGCGAGCTATTTTTTTTTAATTATTGCCACAACCCATATACAAGCACAGACAGCGGTTATTTTATCGGCGGGCAAACTTTGCACAGAAATGTAAGATTTTTCCAATCCTCACCGACCTTGTCTTAAAACTGATCATACGATACAACGGCTCCTCGCTGCTTTGTCGACTACATGCTGCTTTTTGTTTTGATGAGGCATGCGGCGGCCTCGGTGCGACACTGGTGGCTCGTGTTGCCAGATTGGGTGTTTTTTTTCGCTACATATTAAGGCCTGTTTACGTGTGTTTTATCCGAGTTTTCGCCTGGAAGATTCTATAGAAATCTGGCACCCTATTGAACGAAGTTAAACTGAGAGAGCGTGCGTCCACAGACACCAGAATGAACGCGTTCACAATAACGTTCATCTGGCAGTAATACAGTACGTTCAGTTCACAGTACGTTCAGTTCACTCGTTCAATATGAACGAGTTCATGAACTATCGTTCAATGAACGCGTTCAGGCACAACACTGTAGAGCATATAACAACAAACCAAACGTGAAAAAATGGAGCAGGTAGAGTTCACGGTGAACATATGAACAAAGTTTAGGCAGTTTTTTCACGTTCTGGCTGTTCTGAAAGTTTTTTCAAAATGAAAACAGCAAGATTACCTGTCCAGCAGAAATAAAGCCATCATGGAGTCACTTTTCAGCCCCTTGAGATCCCTCAGTTGTCGCCACCGCTGGAAAGCCACGCCGATATTGACTCTCGTATGATTTCTTGATTTATCCAAAGACTTTTTGTTCATAGCCTTTTCAAAATATTGTCTTCCTTTGTTTAACTTGTTTGACTTCGCTGCCTCTATATGCAGGTACTGAGAATTTTGACTGTTCTTTCTCTGCCATAATTGTTATTACTAGCTTCCGTGCCTCTTCAAACCGGTGCGCGCATTTGGGCTGCTCCTGTATCAGCAGAGATGGTATCCATGATAGCGAGGGAGAGTGACAGTCGCCCCAGCCAATCATTTCTTTCGTCCCGAATGGAATAATGAGCTGTGTTTCTTACAGTCCTGAGAGGACTACAGACACTCGATTTTTATAATTTCTTATCCAGAGTGCTTACATTTTAATTATGCATTGATATATAAAGACAGTTTAAACAAATGTGGAAAAAAGTATTTTGGGGGATTTCTACCTACCCTGCCTTTAATGGTTTTGTTAGTTTTAGTTTAGTTTTTATTTTGTGAACATTTCTGTTTAGTTTTTAAATATTTAGTTTCAGTTTTAGTTAATCAGTCAGAGTTAACAGAACACTTCCAGTTAAAGACATTTAATTTCAGCAAAGTTTAACGTTTGCAGTTTACAGTTAACTCTTGTGCAAACCTCTTAATTTTTTTTATAATTTGTTTGAGATTGAACAAAGCAGCAAACAAAGGCAACTTAAAGTAAAAATTATTCATTCATACTCATCCATATTAAAGATATGCGTTGTATAAGAAAAATAAAAAAAACATGCGTATGATTATTATGATTATTCTTATGATTCTTTCAAACATTATTATTGTATTGATCCATTTATGCTTTTTGTCTATTCCATATTTTAATATAATATACTCATAGTTATACTCATATTTATATTCATGTGTTCTATTCAGACCAGACATTTAGTTTACTTCTACTCTGACCAATGTGCATCTATTTCTGGGCTAGACATGCTATTTGTTATTTCCGTTTTCTGCTCAGTGTGGTGTCCTGTCTATTATGCAAGTTATCTTGTTTAGTTTCACACGAGATGGTTATCTTACTTAGAATTAAGGTACAGTATTTGCGTAAGGTCTATACATGATGGAAATACTTATTTGGACATTTCTGCATCTTAGGGCTGGCTCACACAGAAAGTGGTTTTGCTTTGAAAAAGCGAGATGCGGCCAGTGGAATGGCTAAAAAGCGCAAGGTCTCGAGACACGTATTTTAAAAGTTTAACTTATTTTAACTTGAGTGTTGCGTTTCTAGAACATCGTGTCATGCATGCGACGCTGTAAAACACGGCATTGGTCATACATGTCCGTCTAGCGCGTGTTTACATCGAAAAATAAAGTAGCGCAGTCGAATGGTAAAACGTGATTTATCCGGTACAGGATGAGAGGTTATTCATTAAGAAAACAATTATTTATTTTTGCTAATTATTATTTTATTTCAATGAGTTTTTCAGTAACTGTTGTTAGTTTTGTTAAGTTTTAGTTTTTCATTTGTGTTAAAATTTCTATTTTATTTTCACTAATACTACCAATAGTGTTAGTCTTAGTTTCAGTTTCCGTTTACGAAAATAAGGTTCACGTTCAAAACCTTGAAAAGTCCCTCGGACACGGGTCGAGTATAATATTAGTATTAGTAGCCTCGGGTCTTGGGTAATTTTAAATAAATGTGCTTTTACTGAATGACCTGAGAAGAGCCAGATTCTTTTAAAATGTCAACTTTCCATTACACAATACGCAACACACTGAGGGTCAAATAGTATCTACCACTATTTAAGTAAACATAGCATCTAACACCATTTACACTGGAGTCTGAATCCTGCCTAAAAAAGTTATTTAGTGTATTTAGATGGTTACTACATAAAATATGACAAATATGCAAATAATAAATAAGCTTCATAGCGGGTTCCAAGTGATCAAGGGCTTAGGCCGTTCCCTTAAGACACTAGTGGGCACTAGCAGAATGCAAGAAATGTATATCAGAGTTCATGAGCAGGCAAGTCAGCGAGTGAAGGGCATATATATAGAATGTAGCCAAGGTTTGGCTGAAAAGCATGACCCTGTCAGTCCCTGCTGGTTGATGGGGGTTAAAATTGTAACAACAGTTTAAATTTCACATGACAGTGATAGTTTTCAGCTTGTTTCACTGCTACAATAAGATGATGACATGTCAAAACCCCATGACTTAGAGTAACCACACTTCATAGCCTCAGCCCTCAGAGGAAGATTATAGACTCAGATTACAGCACAGGAAATGATTGAGAAAGTCAGTCCGCTCCACAGGCTAGTGGCTATTGGTGTATTTATGACTTTGAGCTATTTACAGATACAGAAAGAAGCTCAGCATGAAGTTACATGACTTCGGAGTCGGGCTGCCCCAGACTAAAGATTTTTCTAGTCGACTAGTAGTTGTTCATTTAAGCCATTAGTCGACTAATAGCACGATTATATAAATTGAATTACTTAAATATATACAGAGGAGAATACTAAACCATAATGGCTGTTTAATATATATATATATATATATAGGCATAATATAGCCTATTCCGCGCTCAAGTGCAAGGATAAAGCTTGCCACCAGGCAATGGCAAAAGTAATGATTATGAATGTGTAATGAAAAAAATAGCAAGGACACATTTTAAATATTTATTAATAATCTAGTGTTTTCTGTGTCAGTTTTGGCTGCAAAGATCAAGTTTACGATGCTGACTCGCCATCTCCGCAGAATAGTGAACGCGCATATAGAGAGAAATGCACATTTCATACAGATTACATAAACAGAGTATTTATTTTCAATTTGTAATTGTTTTCGTTTAAAAGTAGACATGTCAGGCTTTCCATAGATATATTTTTTCATGTTTGTGAGGCAAGTATACGTTAAGTTCATTTATGCAAATGCAAAAGCACATCCTGTTTGTTTTCTTTGATTCACAAAGGCGAAACATTTTCTTGTTATTGTGAGTTAATACCCTTTACAGTTGATTGAATGATGCATTACTCTTATCTGTATGACCAAAAATGACAAAGTATTTTAAGTTGTTTCCACTGTTGGCAGTAAAAAATGTAAGTTAGCGTGTCATGCAGTAAAGAGCGCTATATTTTGGCTTCCACAAGCAAAGACGATAGCATCCACTAGGGCTATGGCGGTGGCAGTTTTTTACCGGCGTTGCCTGGGGGGTGTTACACACACGCACGGACCTCAATTAAATACATTTTGAAATCAAATAATAATAATAAAAGAGGCTCAAACATCCATTTTGTAACATACATGCGTGTTTATTTAATCCCTTCCGTCAGTGAAACATCACACTAAAGCCTGTATATTTCCACACAATGATGCGTGATATAGCCTACTGCTCTACACTTTGAGAGGGATGTGGGACACGAGCAGGAAAGAGACCGTCAATCTCTTTTCTAAAATCTTCATGTTTTCTACTTGTTTTAAAAGCTCTGAAGAGCGAATTTTATCTTCCACAAGGACAAGACATGTCAGCTGTTTGATTTTGCGCTGCCAGAGAAAGCGAAACTAAAATCACCCGCCCGAGTGAAAACCGCTTTACAAATAATCTTGACACGTCTTACCAAGTATAATAACAAGCACAGACTGTGTTAAAAAGAATTTGCTGTCCAAGTAAAAAGGTAGGCTATCTTTCAGTAAAGAATGCAAATACATGTCCTTCTCAAAAAATTAGCATATTGTGATAAAGTTCATTATTTTCCATAATGTAATGATAAAGAGTCTTCTTTCCAGACTCTGGCACCTTGATTTCCGAATGACAAGCAAAATTTGCTTTCATCCGAAAAAAGTACTTTGGACCACTGAGCAACAGTCCAGTGCTGCTTCTCTGTAGCCCAGGTCAGGCGCTTCTGCCGCTGTTTCTGGTTCAAAAGTGGCTTGACCTGGGGAATGCGGCACCTGTAGCCCATTTCCTGCACACGCCTGTGCACGGTGGCTCTGGATGTTTCTACTCCAGACTCAGTCCACTGCTTCCGCAGGTCCCCCAAGGTCTGAAATCGGTCCTTCTCCACAATCTTCCTCAGGGTCCGGTCACCTCTTCTCGTTGTGCAGCGTTTTTTGCCACACTTTTTCCTTCCCACAGACTTCCCACTGAGGGGCCTTGATACAGCACTCTGGGAACAGCCTATTTGTTCAGACATTTCTTTCTGTGTCTTACCCTCTTGCTTGAGGGTGTCAATGATGGCCTTCTGGACAGCAGTCAGGTCGGCAGTCATGATTGCGGTTTTGAGTAATGAAACAGGCTGGGAGTTTTTAAAAGCCTCCGGAATCTTTTGCAGGTGTTTAGAGTTAATTAGTTGATTCAGATGATTAGGTTGATAGCTCGTTTAGAGACCCTTTTCATGATATGCTAATTTTTGGAGATAAGAATTTTGGGTTTTCATGAGCTGTATGCCAAAATCATCAGTATTAAAACAATAAAAGACCTGAAATATTTCAGTTGGTGTGCAATGAATCTAAAATATATGAAAGTTTAATTTTGATCATTACATTATGGAAAATAATCAACTTTATCACAATATGTTAATTTTTTGAGAAGGACCTGTATATTAGGCCTAATTAAAAGCGAACCAAAGGAAGAAACATTTATAATCCTCTGCGAAAATGGGTGAGATGGGAGTGAAGATTTGGGAAAAGAAACAAGTGATCCATTTCCAGTGGAATAACTAATGGAATATTGTTAAATTCGCTGATAATTGGGTAACCGGATCGCAAAACAGAATACAAAGCTGACAAAGGTTAAAGTTATGGGCTCACGCACAACTCTCTCCTTCGTCATGAATCCAAAACGTTTCCATGGTTGCGATGTAACATTTAATTGCTAACCTATTATTTCTTTTGTAAACAGAGCTTTGTGCTTTGTGCTTCAAACAATATTTATTGTTTGAATTTTGTTAGAAATTGACAGAATTTGAAAGCTGAGACTTAGTTTCATATCAGAAGTAACAAAGCACAGAGCTTATTGTGATTATTGGATCATAGGTGTGCTACAAATAATGTTTGGTTAAGTTTTTTTGTTCATGCATCAACTGAAAACAGCATAGCAAAAGGAAGATCGATTAAAAATGACAAATCGATATTGTCAACCCAGCCTTAGCATCCACACATCTTTACCTGTTGTAGCTTATTTACATTGTGTGCATCAAACAGACCCTGACATTTAGCGTCTGGACTGGATCACGATGACCGATTCAGTTCTATGCCTCAGAAAGCTTTTAACCTTTTTGGACTACTACTTCATGTAAATCACAGCCATAGCGCCGATGAGTCTGGATCAAATTGCCAGATTGTCACTTTAGTGGCCTGGCAGAGGCTAAACAGAAACACCTCCAAGCTCCTTCGTGAGATTCAAAAAGATCTTAATCAACTCCATTTTCCTCCCACGGCAGGCACGAAAGGCCATGTGGCATGGTCATTGGAGAAACACAGTCAATATAAATATACACAGACATTCTTTCCATTTAACTCATAATTAAGGCATCCCAGAATGTATATGATTTATTTCTGTGTGTATGTCCCCTACCTTTTATTAGCCTAGTTACGACTTTTTAGTTGTGTTAGTTAATTTCTTAGTGCTTTTATTCAAGTGTAAGAATATATCTATATCTCTAATTTCATATCTTCCAGCCATACCTTCCAAGGTATCAAAATACTCCTCTTGTTGCGCCTTATTTAACGATGATAGTATGTTACGATAAAATGTATTATACCATTTTTTTACAATCCTTTGGAGAAAAATTACCAATTCTGACACTATCATAAAACATGCAAATTAGGCTGTAAGAGGGAGACAAAGAAACTCTCTCCCGCTAAAAGTTCCTAACTACTATTGGACCTTTCACCCAAAATAAGAACCCTTCAGGCTCACGAACCACGCAATGAGGACCTACCCACACACATAGGCATTCTTGCTCAGCACTAGAGACCCATGCAAGTATTATTTCTGGCGATATTTAGATGTGTTTAAGATTGTTTACCTCTACCGTAAGGTGATTTGATTCTTTGCTGGCTCTCAAAGCTTAACTGTTTGTGATATTTGCCATTCTTTGATCTTCTCTCTCTCTCTTTCTTTACTTCTCATTATTCTTTATATATGTATTCTTTGTTTAAGTGTAGTCGTATATATTCAAAGTTTAATATATTAAAAACCATTATACGCTTGATCGTCTCTGTTGCTGCTCACCGATCATAGTCAAATGTTTGATCTTTAGCTACAAGCTTTTATACTGTTGAGTACTTTAGTTAGTAATCTAATAGAACATAGAAGTTATCCTTCATGACCAGAAGAATAACCTTTCTTAAGTGCTTTACTGCGGATCGATTGGTCCTGCCTTGATCGATTGCTCCTGTCTGCCTTGCTGCTGGTTTGTGTCTATCACATTAATCTGACATCGCTAGGACAACACGCTACTATCTCGCTAGCCTATTAACCTGCCATCCGTGCTTGCCGTCTTTTTTTTTGCGCGTGGGCCTTTTACAAGTCTATCAAAAAACTGTTGTGAGTAGGATCAGTCAACAAACACGGTGAGTAATGTCTTCTCCCGTTATTGTCACTTGCACGTCGTGTCACATGTATAGCATAGTATTCTCTGTCAGTAATGAGGGATTTAAATGTGATAAATGCAGGGAGATAGTCAGGCTGACGGAGAAGATTTCAGAACTAGATACACGCATCCAAACTTGAATTGAGGATAGTTAGAGTGCAAGGGCTTTAGATACTGCTTTGGATGCGACTAGCCTAGTAAACTCTGTACATTTTTCGGTTCCGGCTGAAGAGCCGGTGCAGCAGGGCAACTTGGTGACCGTGAGACGCTGTAGTCGTGGGACAATACACTGCTCTTCCGTTCCGATTACAACATTAAACAGATTCTCCCCCCTCAGTTAATCACCCACTGAGAATCCTGTTGAAAGTGCCCTAGTTATTGGCGATTCTATTACACGGAACGTGAAATAGAGACACCAGCCACCATAGTCACATGTTTGCCGGGAGCCAGAGCACCTGACATTAAAGCAAATTTAAAAGTGCTGGCTAATGCTAATCGTAAATTCTCTAAGATTATTATTCACGTCGGCACTGCAGATAAAGTCCTAATTTTTGGTGATTTTAACCCTCTGGGGACTAAGCTCTTTTTGGTGCATTTTCTCTATTTTTACATTTGGGGTTATAAACTATATGTAATGGAGATGGAACACTATGTGTTTGGTATCTTTGGATGCAGAAGACATGAATGTGTAAAGAACAATGAAAAATTTAACTTTATTTACAAATAGTCCAAGGCGTTTTTCTTAGGAATGCTTTCTCCTCGTCACTCTCCAGTAATTGTTCCAGAGCTTGTTCCACTGTAAATCGATTACTGCTTGCCATCATAAAAGTGCTAAAACAATAAATAATGCTATAATTGTATTTGTATATATAAATATATTATAATTGTTCTGTCTCTCTCTCATCTCTCTGTGCGCTCTCGCTCCATAAAGCCTTGTTTATACTCAAGGGCGCGTCCGTTCGCTTTCTGTCGTCTCTGCCACTCAACGCTGTTTGCGTAATAGCATATCACCCCTTGCAAGGCTACAGAGTCCTCCGATTTGCTAGAATACGTCATGGTAACCTTCCTCTGATCTCCGGTTCCACCTGACCAAGTGTCGAGGTGTCCATGAGCAAGACACCTAACCACAGCTGCTCCCGACGAGCTGGATGGCGCCTTGCATGGCTGACACCGCCGTCGGTGTATGAATGAGTGAGTGAATGGGTGAATGCGAGGCAAATATGTAAAGCGCTTTGGTGGCCATTGGGTCTGTGAAAGCGCTATATAAATGCAGTCCATTTACCATTTATGTACTTATTACATCATAAGGATGGCATCTACACTAATATTAGTCTCTCTGTTTATCCCAAGGTTTACCACAGTACGCCATATCCAGGCCGTATCCGGATCTGATGAAGGACCTGCGCCTGGACACAATGACAACGCAGTCCTGAAGTGTCACTAGTCTCTTCCCTGTGGAGGCCTCCTTCCCTTTACCTCTGTACAGATAAACCGTTGTCGGGATATTTCCGGTTCATGTGGCTACGCGGAAGCAATAAATAATTCTTTATTATACATTTTTAAAGCCAGACAAGAAGTTTGTTAGGGTTTGGTTTGTAAAGAAGGACTACACGCCTGTGCATATATATATTCAAACGCGCATAACTATAGACTAAACACGTGATGCGCATGTGCACGCCGTCAGCGTTTTAGCAAGTTTGCGTTTTTGAGGTTTGCACAGATTTGCTTTTCAAAAAGACGACCAGATTAGTCAATGTGAAATTAATTCTGTTAAAAGTTATTCTGAAAGCTGACCTATTCTATCTATATATTCATAATTAATTATAATCTGTTGTAATTATATATATATATATATATATAGGTATAAATACATGGGCTATGTAGGCTATGTATTCCCTTTTTTGTGCGATTTAAATATTTAGTCAATAATTGATCATAACGAGTTATGATTAATTATATAGATTTCCCTTTTGAGCTAATTTGCTACAGACATTATCAAAATGCACCAATTTTGGTCAATGATTTTGGCCCATCAAAACTGCTTTAGCCGAACCTGAAAATTCATTTTCAGCTGAATAAATTTCAGTGCTTCACTGCTCAAAATAACTTTGTTAATTAATAATGAAAGATTCTCTGTTGTTTGACTGTTGACTTTTCTTTTCAATTCTGTAATTTTCCAATTCAACATCATTTCTGACGTGGTCAATTACAATATCCAATACTGAATTTTGCCCAACCCTGATCAAGAAAGACTGAAACTCACTCTCTGGCTGTTTCTCATTGGGTGTGATGGAGCGCACAAAGTCCTGTGGCGTCATGTAGACCTCTGCATCTCCGTGCTCACTGATGATCTTCAAGGTGGCAAAGTAGCGAAATATCTTGTCTGGTGTAGAGTAAGCTCTGATCCGGTTCTCATACTCCATCACCTGTATCAAACAAACAGAAAAACACACTTTTCAAACACAAACAAAATAAATTCTGGGAACTACTTTTTTTCCCCCTTTTGTCTTAATTTTCTACTAAATAAACTAAACTTTTACCAAGGTAACAGCATTCAGGTTTTTTTTTTTTTAATTGGGTAGTTTTTATCGACAAGTTTCCGGGGGGCGCTCCGTGTCTTGATTATTGTCTTAAATCCAGGTAATTTGTTGATGAAACATTGATTAAAATTAAGATACAATTAATACAAAACGAAATTAACTTTAAATAAAGGCTTAGTGCTTTCTGTTTGAGGTCTCTGTGAAAGTTTTAAAGCAGTCTTTTAGTGCCGCTTTTAAGGGAACTGTCACGTCCGTAACATTGTTTTTTCCTCATAAGTGCGAATATGAAAAATAAATAAAATGAATATTTTATGTTCCGTGGAGAGCCAACCCTTCTTCATCCGGTGGGTAGTATTACTTTAGGTTTGCGCAGTGTAATTCACACATTACACAGAATTACTAAAGAATATTTTGCCACCTAAAAGTTAAAGATTTTTTGTGTCACGTCCCTCGTGTATTTCCCTCATATTAAATATAAAATGCATGTGTTGTATTTTTCTAATGTCTGGACTCCTTTATTAATGGAGTATGATATATAAACAGAAGTTTCAATAGCCTATATTAAATGCATTTTCTTAGAATTTATGTTTCAGGTTTTGGCTGCAAATGTCACGTCCATAACGCTGGAATTGCCCAATTTTAAATAATTTATTCTCAACTAGTTCTGTGGTGTAGGTCTACGTATTTTATAATGTTAACTTCATATAATTCTAATAGTAAAGATATGGGAGCTATATTGGATGTCGACGGGAAGGATAACTCTGGGAGTAGGAAGGGGTGTGTCGTGATGCTGCCGTCCCTCACCGCGACACAGGTTCGTGGATCTGACTGAGTATCGCAATTTCGGTTTTATATCGTGTATCGTTACAGCCCTATTTAACATGATTCTTTTTTATTATTATTTAGAAAAAACAAGGGTCTCTGTTTAAGAAACGAGCCGGCCCGCAGCTGCAGGTTCCAGAGCACCGCAGTGCATTTCTTCAAGATTAGCCATAACCGAACATCCAGTTTAACTGCCACAAGTTGATCTTCTTGTAATAAAGAACTCATCGTGGAAAAACATGCTGTATTTTTGTATTTTCATTGCATTTTTAATTGATAAAAAGTTCAATAAAATAAATGATACATTTTAATATAAATATTAATGATTAATCGATAGTCGAATGAATGAATGAATGAGTGTCACGTCTCGCTTGTTTACTTCGAACCCGAAGACGCGGCCACTTTTGACGCAAGGCCTCATGGGACGTAGGAAACTTGTGGATAGTAACATGCTATTTTATCCAAGTAACTTTATAGCATAACCAAATGCTATATTGCTATTTTCATCACACTGTATTGTGGTGCGTTTACCCTCTGATAATGTCCAGTCTCTCTCATTTAGGATTGGAATGATTTATAATAATGAATGAATTTGAATCAAAATTCAGTTGTTGTGGCGTAAGTACTTTGCTTTATAATTTGGGAAAGAAACGACTGTGTGTTGCTGCTGTGGCTTTGTTTGGAACAATTTTCATAGTCAAGATACAGCAAAAACATACAATATTGTGTCTAAAATTTAAGTAATTTAATATTAACTTCTTGTTTTTGGCTTTTTTAAAGTGATAAATTAAACAACCGTAATTAAAATGTTTAATTGATTGACAGCCATTAATGGAGGCAAATTAACTGTTAAATAAGAGCAATTACTGCAGTTTGTGTCTCTAGTGTGATGGATATGTCAAAAGATCATCAAAATGAGCAGTAATAGAGGTCAGTTTCATCATTCTCATCAAGCCTTTGTTGATGGGTCCTTTTCCTCTATCTTGCCGTCTTTAGCAAATTCCCATTTTGTGACTCATTATGCAGCCTACTGTATGATAATTTGTGTAATTTCCGCTATTAGACAAGAGAAGTGATTGTAATTGCAAGATGAAATGATGAGGATTTGGAGTTCAGGATCCTGCCTGAAAGCATGATGTGCAGTAAGTGATGTTTGAAATATGAAACTGTACTTGTCAAACACTGAGATTCAAGAGGTCACTGCGCAGTACAGATGATTTTTTATTTTTTAGTTTATACCTGTGTCAGATCATTGACATACTTTTTAAAAGATTTTGCATCATAAGTAACATATATTTTACACTCCATGTCAAGCTAAATATATATTAAAATTTCAAGTTTTAAAAACACATTCAGAGACCTTTGGCTTCAATTTTACTCAGTTGCATTCAGTTTTGCTGTGAACACACTCCAATTATAAAGGTTGAGTGATGTTGACTGCCTTATTTCTCTGTAAACATAAAAGATATACTGTATAAAAAAAATTGTTTTCATATAATAAAATTTAAAGGGTCAAATGGTGTTTTGGAGCCCACTGACTTTCATTACAAAAAGAGTCAAAATATTCCTAAAATATCTGTTGCAATTCGCAGGAAAAAAAAGTTAGAGGTTTGGAATGGCATACAGGGCTCTTTTCTCCTTTCTTTCAAATTTGACGTGTATTTAGAGATCCTATTCATTTGACTTACAGATTTTGCACACTAAATAGTAGGGAAGTACACATATTAAGATTTGCTCTTAATTTGCTCACATAAATTTGACAGAAAACAAGACATGCACTGAATTATGACAACTGCAAAGCAACTCGTGTAAAAGCCTTGTGTAAAGGTGATTTACACAAACCAAAACTTAAAACCTGAACTACACTTTCCTGTTGCTGCCTTGCAAGTACTGATATTTAGTTTTTCTTTAAAAGTGATCTTGAAACTTGGTTCTGAAATATTAAAGCTCACGATTACATGAGTTGGCATAACTTTGCATTTACAGAGAATTTCCTTTCATAACAAATAATATTTTGGATGTTTTGATTTTACGTAAAAGCCTAACCAGGGACGCGGGACGCAAACTAGCTTTACGCTATATGCCCCATGTACACGGCATCGGTTGTCTATGTGTAACGATGCCTAGTTTATTGTCCCTGTTAAATAAAATAAATAAATAAATAAAATCAAAAATAAATAATAATAATAGTACAATGCATGCTGTCTTTTTAATGAGAGCAATTGTACACAAAGTTAACAAAGGTCACGCCTTTGCATCAATAACTGCCATCTGTATCATTCATACAGAAAGAGGCTTTTTGTGTTTGTGCGGGTGTGTGTGTGTGTGTGTGTGTGTGTGTGTGTGTGTGTGTGTGTGTGCGCCTGCGCACAGGTTTGGCTATACATATGAGGGCCAAATGTCCTCATTTATCTATTGAAACATTATGACTGAGTATCGAGGACATTTTACTGGTCCTGGCACCAACACTGGGCTGGCTGTGATTCCAGCTGACATTGGCACACCAAGAAAGGGTGGAGACAAAGTACACACAAGTAACAAAGCAAGGACATACCTAGAGGCATACATCACAACCACATAAGAAACACTTTCCAGAGCTCACTGTGCTATAAAACTCTGTCTGTCTCAAACCTAGGCCTTGCTAAGGAAATGGAATCACGTAAGCGATTGCAAACCCTCTACAAAAGAAGCGATATAATGCGTCATACAATTAGTATTAAGTGCCAAGGATACATGTGTTGCGTATTTGAAAAATTGGTGAAAACAAGCCAAGGTATCTTAGGAGCTTGATTATGGAGGGTGTGGGGTATTGCTAAACAACAGTAGAACTAACAATAAGAGTAAAATGTTGTCAAACTTCTGTCAAGTCTGTCAAATTTCATGCCGTTTTTGGTTGTGAAGCACCAGCTGCTCGGCAGTTCCTTCTGAAGGATTCCAACAGAAGAAACAAACAAGTTTTTCTGATCATTTTAATCTGATTATTTTTATGAATCTGTAATGATGTAATACTAACATTGTAAAGAGAAATGATTATTTGTATGCAAAAAGGGAATTTACTGTACATATACGTCTTAAAGGGTATAGCAGAAGGGTGGACTTCTATGGAAGTAAAATAATGACAAATGTTTTTGAATCAAAAGAGCTTGCTTAATTGCACTATTTGAAAAAATATGCATTGCATTAACCCTGCTTGCATTTTTCTGCATTTTATTTTCAGGGCTTGCATTTTTATGGGCTGAAATTCAACACGGTTGTATATTTAAGCTGTAAATATTTCAATTCAAAACATTTCACACACGTTTTCATTAATAAAAATTCAATAATCCATATTCACCTTTCAGATTTCACTTCCAAAATATTCATTCTGTTTAAAAATACAACCTATAATATTCGACAGGCAATTTTCGGTCCATTTTATTTCGCTTTGCAAATTTGCTTCCACAAATTCAGTGGTTCAAATTCGACAGAAAGTTCAACATTTGACTTCCAGGACCCAAAAATCCTGATCGGAGCACCCCTATGTGATACAACTGGAAAAAAGCATGCATTTGAATGCATTAATCTCCATTATTATTTTTCTGTCGGCTGTTAATGGAGCCATGGTCCAAACTTTAATTAGGACAAATGAAAATATACATTACAGAAAACATAAATTCAGCAAAAGATTAAAAGTTCATCTTTTAATCTCAAACAAAGCTTTTTGCTCAAACAAAGCTTTTTGCTCAAACAAAGCTTTTTGCTCAAACAAAGCATAAAAAACTTGAGAAGACTTTAAATCTGTGCAGAATGTGACGAAAAATCCATTATCAGCAAAAATCTAGATACCCGGACTAAATGGATCAATACTCCTTCGGAAAGAAATGGTTCTACTTTGAAACTGATTCAAACAAGATGGGAGTTTTGAGTGAGATGTATTTTGGGACAGGGGTGAGATAGAATGATTGGCACCCGTCAAAAAGCATTTCCTTAATAGTTTCTTCTTATAATATTCCAATTTCAGAGTGCTTTAAGAAGATTACCAATATGACACTTTAAAATGAATCGGATCAAAATGACCCAGATAAGTCTGAAAACACACCAAAAATACAACAGCGCATGTCAAAAAATAAACAGAGGTCCTCATATGAAATAAGCGTGGAATTAATTTCATTATAAATCACGCATTAAAACTATTATAACAATTTGTTTTATAAGGGGTTGGTAGTTTGAAAAAAATCTTAGTATTAAGGTATTTATGTTGGAATTAAAAAATATATATATTCCATACATATTTTCTAAGAAGTTTGTAAGAATATTCCAAAGAGCAATTCTTAAAAAATTCCTAGGAAGTTCTCAAATATGTTCTTAAAGGGACACTTCACCCATTTGCATTAAGCTTTGTATCGTTAGAAACCCAGTAATATTTTTGAATGGCCATGCATTAATCCCTCATTTTCCCCTCAGATGGGAGAAATAAGGATTTAAAGGGATAGTTCACCCAAAAATGAAAATTCTGTCAGTATTTACTCACCCTCATGTTGAGTTCCAACCCCGTAAGACCTTCGTTCATCTTCGGAACACGAATTAAGATATTTTTGATGAAATCTGAGAGCTGGATCACTCCTCCATAGGCTTCTTCAGGGATTGAAACTTGCCAGCCCCAAAAAGTTATTAAAGACATCCTTAAAATAGTCCAAGTGACTACAGTGGCTCAATCTTAAGTTTATCAAGCGACGAGAATACTTTTTGTGCGAAAAAAGTGCTTGGCAAAAGATCAACCACGAGACCATTTAAGAACTCAAACTAAATTTGCGGATTGATGCATTTATTTAAGGGTTGAGCAGAGTTGCTGTACAGTTTGACCAGCGGGCAGCGGCCGCACAACAGGCGCCGGATGGTGTTGCTAAGAACTTGCAATGTATAACTATAATCAGACCGGCCCTCGCGGCCTCGAAACACTACCGGCCCACCGGGAAAAGTCCCGACTCTCCCGAATGCCACTCCCAATTTTTTTTTCTGTGAAATGAATTTCAAACTCTGAAGGTAGCTAGCCTTGTAAACGGAAGAGTGCTTTCTCTGAATCTGATAGGCGGATACCTCATAGGCGTTGTTCTGGATTAGTGGGAGTGGCTTGTGGAGCTGTGCAATGCGGTGCATTGTGGAAGTTGTGGTTTTCAATACAAATGCGCCCTAAAGTTACTTTCTGTCTTTACTCGGTCAAGAAGGCACCAAATTCGAAATTTTTGTTACATTTCGACTACATATATGACCCACTTTCAATAAAGATGAATGTTCCCATAGGTAAAATGCTCCTTTAAAGAAAATGACAGGCTTTAATAATAGTAATAATAATAGATTTTATTTATAACGCACTTTTCATTCCAAAGAATCTCAAAGTGCTACAAAAGAGCAACAATACAATAGCTACAGAATATTAAGAACAATAAAATCAGCACATAAAAGCCTTTCTAAATAAAAAAAGTCTTCAGTTCTGCCTTGAAGGTGTCCATGCTCTGTACTTCTCTCAGATCACTCGGAAGGTGGTTCCAAAGCCGAGGTGCAGCTGAGCAGAAAGCTCGGTCCCCCATAGTGCGAAGTCTTGTGGTCGGGACCTGAAGAAGTAGGTGACCTGATGATCTGAGAGTGCGGGAGGAGGATTTCAAGGTGATGAGTTCTTGTAGATAAGGTGGTGCATGACCAGTGATACATTTGTGTGTGAATAGCAGAATTTTGAAATCAATCCGTGATGAAACAGGGAGCCAGTGGATTGAATGTAGGATGGGAGTTATGTGATCATATTTTCGGACTCTCATGAGGACTCTGGCACCGCTATTTTGGATGTATTGTAGCTTCTGCATGTTTCTGGTAGAAATCCCAATGAAGAGTCCGTTACAATAATCCAACCTGGTGGAAATAAAAGCATGAACAAGTTTCTCTGAATCCGAAAGAGTTAAAAGAGGACGTAGTTTGGAGATATTTCGAAGATGGTTGAAGGAGGTTTTGCAGATATATTGTGTTCATTGATGGTCAGCTGCGGGTCAAACCTAACGCCTAGGTTTGTAACTGAGGAAGAGAAAGTGATGACTTGGTCGTCCAGGATGAATTGAGATACGGGAGAGGAGTGGATCTGTTGTGGGGTTCCAACAAGTAGTGCCTCAGTTTTACCGGAATTTAGCTGGAGGAAGTTGCTAACCAACCATTCCTTTATCTCCAGTAGACATGTGTTGAGTCGCGATAAGATTGCGGAGGAGCTTGGAGCAGTTTTAATATAAAGTTGCAAATCATCCGCATAACAGTGGAAAGATAGTCCATATCTGCTGATTAAAGAACCGAGGGGAAGCAGGTATAGAATAAATAGAATAGGGCCGAGAACCGACCCCTGCGGAACACCACACGTAACAGGGAGCAGCCTGGACTCATATTCTCCTAAAATGACTCGTTCAGTCCTGCCAGAGAGGTAGGACTGAAACCACTGCAGTGCTGTTCCCGATAGTCCAACTGTATTGTGAAGGCGGTCCCGAAGGATGGTATGGTCGACCGTGTCGAATGCCGCTGTTAGGTCGAGTAGAATGAGCAATGATGGTGATCCTGAATCAGCTGCCATGAGAAGGTCATTTGTCACCCTTAGCAGAGCTGTTTCGGTGCTGTGGGCCGAAGGAAAGCCTGATTGAAAAACCTCATATGAGTTATTGTGTTCTAGATGGTTGTGAAGCTGAATGGCGACTTCCTTCTCTAGAACCTTTGACAGAAAGGTGAGGTTGGAGATTGGTCTGTAGTTTCCCAGGACCTCTGGGTCTAGAGTTGGTTTCTTAAGTTTCGGCTTTGGTGTTATTTGATTGAAAAAGGCTTATTGCTGAAGACTCGCTGACTGAAAAACACTTCAACGCCCGTCTTTTTGCACTGCCTGCAGATTACTGTAGATATCACAATAAGTGTGCAGACTATTTTCGTCGCGACTGGTTTCGCAGGAGTTAATCAAACAGCAAAGGGGTTTTAATGCACCGTGTCAAGTTTAAATAGTTATTCTATAAGAGCCGGTCTCAAGGAGATGCTATTATAAGGAGATATTATATTTAGCTAGCTAGTGTTATTGTAATGCTTAATATTTGAAACAACTCAAATTCATTAAACATATTTAAGACAGGTTGGAGGTTATCCTAACTTTAAGAAGTTATTTACGATGATTTTTAAGAACATTCTTTTCAGGAATATGAATACTTCTTAAATTTTATCCTAAGAACAATCTTAAGAAGAAAAGATAAGAACATTCTTAAGAAAAGTTTTAGGGAATACAAAATAGTATTTTTCTTTTTCTTAAAGTGTCATGAACACACATCAGTTTAACACACAACAAAGAGCATAGTTACGTTTTTCTCCATTGTTCTTTGAAT
Source organism: Siphateles boraxobius (assembly GCF_051911475.1). Classification (NCBI taxonomy): domain Eukaryota; kingdom Metazoa; phylum Chordata; class Actinopteri; order Cypriniformes; family Leuciscidae; genus Siphateles; species Siphateles boraxobius. Next base: position 612,798 of record NW_027508705.1, on the reverse strand, counting down.
TTTCTGTGTATATACTTCTGTGTATCAGAATAATTCATTGTGTCATTGCGTTCATGATCAGATGTATCAGTGTCCTCATTTGCACATATATTTCATATGAAGACAACGTGATTAAATATATGTGCAAACACAGTGCTGCTGGTTTAGAACACTAGAGTATATGAAATATGTCCATTAAAAAATGCTTACTCGAGTCCATATGTGCATTGACCCGCGTTGCAAGCGCTGTTAAACACATCGCTGCGTTCCGCGCAGAAAACGCTCTCATGCACGCTCCCGCATGTTGTTACATAGGCCTACTAAATATTGTTACAGTCATATTTTCATTGTGTTGGTCAAACTCCAGCTCTGACAGTATCGTGGGGAAAATGAAACAACACTTTTGTGCTACTGTGCTGAGGAAACATAAAGAACACTTATTACGTTGTGCCTGAACGCAGCGCTGAACTGGCAGAGGTGAAAAAACAGCTGAAATGGTCTTTCGTGAGCTCTGAATTCTCCGCTGTAATGCGATCTCATGCGTAATACAGCGCAGTGATTGGATTAAAACCGTTCATTCTCATGAATAATTGCGGAGAGGTGCTCAGAATCGCGAATGATGTAGATGACGTAGAATCTCCAGCCCCAGCAGCCAATCACACACTCCAGATGCACGCTTCTACCTCAGATTCGATGATGTCGTTGAGACTTTGCTTTTCAACCTAAAGAACTAAATTGCTCTAAAAAGCACAAAATTGACCAAGTTCTTTTAGTGTTTTCAGTGATGTGCAGCCTGATGCAACATCTCAAAAAAAAATTGGGGGGTTTCATGGCCATTTAAGTTAAAAAAAATATAAAGAAACTGGCAGTTAAGAAGAATTTTATATATTTCATTTTAAGAATGTTTTGTGAATCCCGGCCCCAGGTGAACAAAATCGATAAGAGGCATTTGCGAACTGCACAACATTTGAAAAGTGTTCTAAAAGACAAAGAAATAACCGATGCCGTCACATATAATTTATTCAAAAATATGGTGCCTGCAATATCGTCAATAAAGCCGGCTTCCAAAAATAATACAGACAAGTAAGTGTGTGAAGAAATATCGTTTCAAAATTGTGCTTGAATTCGAAATCGCGCATATCGCACTTCCTTAATTCCGATGGTAATCGCACAACTCGACCACTACACATTTCTGCTGTTGCACCTATGTATGCAGGGAACTACACTGCGACCAAAATGGTCGCATATGCGACCTTTTGAAATGCCATTGCGACCCTAATTTTTAATGGGTCGCAAATGTATCACCGTCTGATTATTTTTGTACCTACCTAATGTTTTAGGCAATATGCTATGATTTACTATGAGCATTTATTAAAACAGAAATGTGTATTTTAAGAATACGTTTTATAACGCGCTCTGAGCATTCAACACATCAAGTTGGCTTCGCGGATTCGCGCTTGTTTAACTGAGAGAACGAGCAGAGAGAGTGAAAGCCCCAGTCGCGCGCGCGCTCTCTCTCCCTCCCTCGCTCATAATAATGAATTGAGTTGACTGAATATCTTTGAGAATACACGATGGTAAAAGGTCGGAAGACCGAAGTTTTTTTTTTTCTGAACTACCACTGGTTGTGAATTGTGCTAAAATAACGTTGCTTCATCTTCTCTGAAAAGCTTTCCACACATTCAGATGGCATAAACCACTCTTTCAATAAACAAAACAAAAAATCTATCTGGTGATGAAATGTTTTCTGTGTTGAGACAAATCTTGTGCGATGTCCTAAACTGCCTGGATAATCACACAACGTGTGCCGTGGTCCGTTAATGACCGATTCGCGAACTGACTCCTTTGAACCGATTCACTTTAATGAATGGTTAAAATAACAACTGATCTGTCCAACACTGAACTCAAGAGTCATTCTAGAATGATTCATTCTTTCCAAGTAGAGCTATTCAAGTCATCTGGTGAAATTGTTTTTATATCGCAATATATATCGCAGAAAAATCAAATATCGCAATGTCATTTTTTTTTACCAATATCGTGCAGCCCTACTGTAAATTCTGTGGGCCTTCAATTGCAGGACTGTCCAAATTTGTAACTGCGTCAAAACAATTCAAACACGAATCATTGAAGCTTCACAATGACATATTATATTTATTTTACTTTTCCTTAAGAGTTCAGAAGTCTGCCCATCTGTGCCAACCATAGCATGGTGAAATCCAAAAGAAATTAATTTAGCACTTTATTGTGTAGGCTACTGTATTTTCTATTGCAGTAAATCTATCCCAACCATTTTTAAAGAAAACAAGAAGGCATGTGTTTTAAAAGATGGAGAGTAAAATAAAAAGCACATCTGTATGCAATACAGTTTCACTATTGGTCATTATTATCCAGAGCGGCTTACTATATAAATAATTTGTGCGACCAAATCATGTTTTGCGCTAGTAACTGAAAAAGTTAGTAGCGCAAGTGCCACCAGTGGAATATGTTAGTGTAGTTCCCTGGTATGTTTATACACCTCTAGTCCACAAATGGTCTACACACAAATGAGTTTTGTTTGCCTTTCATGAATGAGGCCTATTGGTTGGAGAAGTGGCCTGGAGGGCAGAGCTCGCGTAAACAGAGACAGCCATTTAATGTACCCCGCTACGTGATGGATGGCCTCATCCATCAAAGGCAGAGCCCCACCATCCTACAACAAATCAACTTCGCTTTTAATGTGCTGCTGGTTTGATGTATGCTGTTTATTTTAATACTGCATCCATACGTCAGAGAATACCTACATCCTCTCCCTTTTTCTCGGCTTGTGAAGATTAGGTTCTAAACAAAAAGGTCTGAACTACTGCTGCCGCGTCTCGCTATTTTAGGACGCAGAGTAGCAAAAATAAATCATCCTGACAAATGCTCTCCTTTTTTAAAGAACACATACACACACAAAAAACACAAGACATCGCCTAAGTAGCCACGTTGAGAAATTCAATTATTGAACAGCCATGATCCAACAAAGATGTGTAAAAGCCAAAGCTAATTGTGGTGATGATTAGATCCATCTTAAGCAGGGCCTACATAGTGCTTTACAGCTTACGGCACAATCAAAATCAAATAAAAACATGCGTCTACAAAACATTTAGCAAACACAAATAACAGTGGTGCCACTGGACAGTTCTGATTGTTCGAGGGGTTCATCTCTGACTGTGACGGTGTCCTCCAGTATAGCATCTGTTTCAAGGGAATATGTTGTACACTCTTGTAGTATACACTTATGAAGTCAAATAGTCTTGTACCAAGAACTGTTATATAAACAGGATTTGTTTGCTACTTCTCTGTTATAATTTCCACACCTTCATTTGGTTCCAAACCCATAAACCTTTCATTACTTTTCAAAACACAAATGAAGATATTTTTAATGAAACATGAGAGATTTCTGTACCTCCAGTCCATTTACAAAAAAATGTCATGCTTCAAAAACTTGCAGCAAGCATAATCTATATGAATCGAGTGGTTTAATCTAAGTATTTTGAAAGGATATGATCTCTTTATATAATGAAAAGACTTAATTTAGGATTGTATTCAAACCGTAATCAATGCACATAAATAGAGCACATAAAATATGGTCAATGGAATCTCAACCATACTTGCCTGACACACAAGATTTAACCTACTGTAAATTATTCTTGTGGAAGCTCAAACATGTTTGTGTAACATGCAAGAACAATCCTCCCTGGTTCTATTTTTTTTAACTATCCCTTTAGGACTTTTTTTAGTCAGCATGAAACAAAAGTTCTAAGTGAAACGACTTCTTGAATGAGAAAATAAATGTAGTGAGGGACTTGATTTTGTCCATCAGGAATTGATTGGATTTTCCTCTGCATTATTTCAACTTAGTTTTAAAATAATCGTGATTCACAGCAGAATTCATGGTGAAAAACTACATTACCCATGATGCCATACAGAAAAATCCCCCAATCAGTCAGAACAAGCAAATCAAGCCAAAAGAGCTCTTTAGCTCCGCCCACTCCCATGAAGCGATGCAATTGACGAAATCAAGTCAGTCTATATGATTTTATGAATATTTTGCAATAAACTTGATATATATATATATATATATTTTTTTTTTTTTTTAAATGAGTAGTTATATATTTCTCCATTGTTTTTTAATTCGATTATGCTGTTCGCCATGCTTCATGGTATTGTAGTTCCTTCCCTCACAGTCTGACATTTTCCAATACTTTTTTGATTCAAATCAAAGTTTGTAATGTTCACCTTGCAGCTGGTTGGCCTGGTTCATGGCTAATAACACTAACACAAACTTATTTGATTGGAAAAATATACTTCCGTAACCAACGGCGCTGAAAAAGTGGGCGGGCGGTGTTTCACTCTACTGCTGTGTTCTCATGTGAGTGACAAGTTGTCCTGCCAATAAATATGTCATCAGAGAAGAGAAAAGATGCGGCCGTGAGAGAGACAGGAAGATATTTTGATTAAAGATTATGAGGGCACATTAAAAAACATTTATCATAAAAATGGTAATATTCCATAAAAATAAGAATTGTCCATTTTGATTTCATGGTGACTTTTACAACATTCCACATTGCGAGTACATCACTTGCATATGCAACTAAATTTTGTGCTAGGCAACTAAAAAATGTCTGTTATTAGCCATTAGCTAAACTTTTAGATCTCACTTGCCAGTGATTGAGTCCGATACTAAGAATAAGTTAAGAAATTTTTAATTTTTTAATTTTTTTATTTTAGCAGACGCTTTTATCCAAAGCGACCTACAATTGCTATATTTCAGAGGTCACACGCCTCTGGAGCAACTAGGGGTTAAGTGTCTTGCTCAGGGACACATTGGTGTCTCACAGTGGTTTCAAACCCGGGTCTCTCACACCAAAGGCATGTGTGTTATCCACTGCGCCATCAATCCCCAATATTTATTTTCATGGTGTGTTATACATTATGATCGCTTTCCACTAGAACTCTCTGACTGATCTTTTTATAGAAAACAATGTGTAAGCTTGTTTATGAGGCCGTAGAAACAGGCGTTCTAAATTTGAATTAGGCTGGAATACAGCGAATTGGATCACAGTGTTCCATCGCATTTACAGCGAACTATTCCTCTTTGATATCAATGGATTCACAACGTTCTCTGATAGACTGTAATCTATTGTGTGAACGCTCTTACTCACAGTCCCTTTCCTTTATATGATATCACATAAAATGTACATTTGTAAAAGACACAAGCTGTGTGTGTGTGTGTGTGTGTGTGTGTGTGTGTGTGTGTGTGTGTGTGTGTGTGTGTGTATAGTCTGGCGATATTGAATACTGTCAAACTATTAGTAAAAGTCTTTTTTTGTGCCCCCTTTAAAAGTGCAGTGTGTGATTTTTAGCGGCATCTAGTGGTGAGGTTACGAATTGCAACCAACAAAAGTTACGGTGGCCGACAGGAAAATTTGTCATCGTCTGAGACAGCAGAGAGTAGTCAGTTCAGCAATGAGGTTTCTTTGCAAGGATAAATTAAGAAATTATGTTCACTTAATTATTCAGTAAATCTGTTATTGTGAATATTATTGTTACTTGTTCATCATTGTGTCAGTGTTTTATTCGCTGAACTAAGCTTGCTTCCTTGCACGAAGAGCAACATAGTAACGAAACGCGTTTGTCCGTTTAGGGCTACTGTAGAAACATGTCGGCACATTTCAATGTAAGGGAACCCGCGGTGTGTGTAGATAGAAACTGTTCATTCTAAGGTAATACAAATATAACGGTTCATTTATACACCACTGAAACACCACTCTTTTTCAAGGTAGTGAGGAAACGCGCTCTGTAGCGCTGTGTGTTCGCTGTCGGCTACGGTAGAAACATGACGACACAATATGTCCACCTCCATAGAAGCGGGTGCCCGCGGTTATGGAGATATAAATGTCTCATTCTAAGGTAATAAAAACATAACGGTTCATTATGCAAGGTCTTTATACACCACTGAAAACATAGTTATGGATCTTATATTGCATATCTGTCAATAGATCCTCAGAAATATTACACATTGCACCTTTAAAGGAAACAAATCAACTACTGAGACAAACAACTGTCATTTATTTCCCTATTTTCTCTTATCCTTTCTCCTCTTTCCCTTTAATCAGTATACGTCCCGCCCTTCCTGTCCCAGATGCTGCTTTAATATCACATTTCCCCACAGTTAAAGTCAGCTGCAATTCATTAACTCTGCTATTGTCACTCTGCTATATTCCCACTGCTGGCTTTTCGGATGAAACACAGTTGATTTTATGACTGTGGATTTGCATGTTGATTAGACGTGACGGGTTCACATTTCATCTGCACATGGTGAAGTCAGACGGATCATCAGATAATGACTGGATGACACTGATCTCATCATGAGCGATTGAGATGATGTGCACGTGCATTGATCACCTTGCGGTCACGGAAGCCGACTCTCTGTTTCTTTTTCTTCCCATCTGAGCCCGCCTCATCTTCCTCCTCCCCGCCACTGGACTCGAGAGCGCCGTCTGAGACCTGCTCCTGCACCACATCATTCAGACGCTCCTCCTCCTGCATCTGCTCCTCGTGCTTCACTGAAGAAGCTGCTTCAGCATATGCTCTGCCAGGAGAAGAGAGTATGCACATCAGTCACACTGAAAATATACAGTAGTAATACTGTACATCTTAAATATAGTCTTGCGCTAATTAAGGCTGCATTTATTTGATCAAAAATACAGTCAAAACTGCAATATTCTTTTTTAAGATAACTGTTTTCTATTTTAAAATGTATTTTATTACTGTGATGCAAAGCTGAATTTTCAGTATCATTACTCAATTTTGAAAACAGTGTCACATGATCCTTCAGAAATCATAATAATATGATGATTTGCAGCTCAAGAATCATTTATTACGGTACTATTATCGGTGTTGAATTAATCATTTTATCCAGCAAGGATGCATTAAACTGATCAAAATTGACAGTAAAGACATTTATAATGTTACAAAAGAAAAATGCTGTTCTTTTAACATTCTATTCATCAGAGAATCCTGAAAAAAATCCACAAAAATATTAAGCGGCAAAAACATTTTCAACATTGATATATAATAATGAACCATTAATAAAATCAGCATATTAAAGAGTTCTGGAGGAGACTGAAGACTGGAGAACTGATGCAGAGAATTCAGCTCTGCATCACAAAAATAAATTCCATTTTAAAATATATTAATATAGAAAGCTATTCTTTTAAATTGTAATAATATTTTACAATATTCATTTTTTTTTTTTTTTTTACTGTATTTGGATCAAATAAATGCAGCCTTGGCGAGCATTAGAGACTTCTTTCAAAAACATGAATCATTCTAAATTATTACAAATTTAACCAGTAGTTTAATCTAGCAAACTGTGCCGTAATCCAAGGCCTTAATCCTTAATCTAGCAAACTGTCCACAGTTTTTGTCATGTGTCCTCATACCATTCCTTTTAAGCAATCACACTTATACTCAGGGTCCGAAATTAACTTTTTGGCTCACCTGCCACTGGGACTGGTAGATGAAAAAATCCACCAGCCAAGCATATTTTTTACCGGCCAAAATAATAAACAGCCTTTTTGTGTCACATATACATTAATTTATATAGGCTATATTTAAACATTTTTGGCATTATATTTCTGGTCTATTATTTTCCATTCTTACTTTTATTTACACACACATATTACACAATTTACACACATTAAAATAATATTTTTGTGGTGGTGCCTATAAAAATAGTTCTGTACAAATGAAATGTATTAATTGTATATTTAATAAAAAGTATGCAATAATAATATATTATAATTATTTCAAAAAAATATTTAGTTTTACTCTGCCTATTTTTTTACTCCATTTACTCTGACTGATCAGTAACTGAAGGACTGGAAATATCAGTTGTTTTTAACCCTTCATTAAAATGAATCGGTTCAAAGGAGTGAGTCATTAGTTCGCGAATTGGACGTGTCATTATGTGATATGTACGCGTTGTGTGATTATCCCGGCAGCTAGGACATCCCTCAAGATTTGTGTCAACACAGAAAACATTTAATCACTGGATAGGTTTTTTCGTTTATTTAAAGTGTGGTTTATGTCAGCTGAATGTGCGGAACGCTTCAGAGAAGATAAGGTATTTTAGCACAATTCACAGTTCACACCCAGCGGTAATTCAGGAAAAAAAATATCCGAATGCTCCATATAAAAATATGATCTTCCGACCTTTACCATCGTGTCGATTTATTTTGATGAATATGTGCCAGGGAGAGAGAGCAAGACAGCGATTAGGAGACGGTGAAGCCTTGTTTATACTTTCGCCTGGTTTCGAAGAGAAAGAGTGCGGGCGCGCGACCAGGGCTCTCTCTCTCTCTCTCTCTCTCTCTCTCGCTGTCTCTCTCTCTGCTCGTTCTTCAGGTGCGCCATGTCACTTTCAATGGCGCCATGTCACTTTCCCATCCCGCAAACACAACAACTCCGTCATGTCCGTAGCCATCATGCTAGATATTTTATAACATTACAAAATGCAATTGTAATAAACATTTTATTAAATTACTATTTTGGTATGAACATTCACCCGCCAGGGGGGTGGATAGCCTTTTGAGATTTACTCGCCAAACGGAAAATCTACCCGCATTTGGCGCTTGGCGGGTGTTAATTTCGGACCCTGCTTATACTTGATTAAACTGAAGCAATTTTGACTTGGGCCAGCTAGCAACAACCCAGAACACCCTAGCAACCACATAGCAATGTGCTAAAAACCACTCTGAACACCTTAGCAACACCCTGGCATGATGCTTTTGAGTTTTGCGTAGGTAAACACCTCTCATTTTTTCTTCAAAAATGTAAAAATCTAGTTTACTCAGCATTACACATGGGAACCAATGTTGTCAAGCTGTCTGTGTGTGTATCTCTAGATGTGTGCCTCATACTAAAAGTAAATGAAGAGTGCAAGGAGGTCAATATCTTCAGGACACAAAGCAGTAATTGGAAAAAGGGCCTGCCGTTGTGTTGATGGGACGTGTGTCTTAAGATGTGTTCAATAACTCATCATAATGTGACACAGGGAAAATGACTGCACAGACTGAGAACTGAAATGCCACCTTGTCCCATAACTCCTTCATTCTATAGATCACGTCCCAGATGCATTCCTCTATTTTGCTGACATATCAGCTCCTCTATTCATACACGCACCCTGCACTGGACTGGCCTTCACCCAGACTGCAGATGAATCTCTGCAGAATTGGGCTCCATAAGGACACTTCTACAACACTTTCTCCTATCCCAGTTTAATATAGCTATGTGTTAGCCATTCATAGGAAGACTTCTCCAACAACTGGTGAATCTCACTAAATAATGAACATTTTACAGTCATATTTCTCTGGATGCACCACCAAATATTAAAATTATGGCCTATACTGATGAAGCGATGTTATGTCTGATAACTGATATTTGGCTAATACTAAAATTCTATAGTAAACTATCTAAAAAAAAAAATTTTAAACAACATTAAAAACATAAAGAACACTTAAAAAAGAACAGTGCAATTCAATTATCAGTTATCTTAAAGATTAACTTTAATGGGGTCTTATAATGCCTTTTAAGAAGTCTTGATTTTGTTTTTGGGGTGTACTAGAATATGTTTTCATGCTTGATTGTTAAAAAAAAAAAAAAAAAATTCACACACTTTACAATATTACAGAACCTCTCTCCCCAGTATGTCTTAAACACACCAATTTCGATTAAGCCCCTCTTTCCGAAATACGGAATGTGCTGTGATTGGTTAGCTGTGTGTTGTGATTGGCACCGCTTAGCGCGTGCTCTGGAATGTCTCACCCCTCCATAACTGTGAATTCTTCGCTAATGTAAATATGAATAAGGATGGCGCCAATTTCAAAACAATTCAAGCTCGGTTCAGACCCTGACAATGTTAACGAACAAAAGGACAGTGCAGAATGGATGTCATACAAAGACTTTGCAAGTACAGATTTCACAGGACGCTTCAGAGTGGTATGTTTTTTGTAATTTTCTTATACATTATAAATACGATGTTATCCACCATTTAATCGTGATATTTGTCGGAAAACTAAGGTAAAACAAACAGATCACAAAACCATGGTTAATTTTCCTAAAAAGCAGTGAACTGTCTTACAAAAGTGGGAGCTTAAAAAAGCAACAGAAAACAAGCTGTAATCCATTAAATGTGCAGCATACAGATAAACGCTATGGTTTTAATGTTCATTAACAGTGTTTAAAATAAATTCTAACCACTGTCCGTCAGCCAAATGAGTTCTAGAAAAGGTCAAATAAATGAGTTTTAGAAACGATGTGGAAAAAACAGTGTCTCTTTGACATAGTGTCTTCTCTAATACAGCTCTCAACCAAGCCTCATTCCCTTTTTTGTGTTCAGACTGTTCAGACTGAGGTCGCATTGCAAAACATCTGACCTGTATCGAATTTAGTACCACATATGGAAGTGGCCCAAATCAGAATTGTGAATGTGAATGCAAAAGCAAACTTATAGTTATGAAGGTGTAACTCCGTTGTGGATGCAGCCTTCCCGTAACAACGCATTAAAACACAGGAGTACAAAGAATTCACAACATTCTTTTACAGTAGGTTTCTCATAATCATTGTATGTAGCCTATATGCCAGACTAGCACGTTTCACTTAACTGTATTTTCCTTTTCAAATTGACTCCAATCATATTTCAAGCAATTCAAATCCATAATGGCGGACAGAGCACAATTGAAGCGTCTCAGCTGAAGGAAATAACCTATTTTCTTATCGGGTCAATAACGATAACACACATCGGCCAATATCGATATGGTGGCCGATATATCGTGCATCCCAACATATCAGTGGACAAGTATATGGTGAGATAGCTTAGGTGTCCACAGTGGTCCATACCTCGTCCACAATAGTCCAGCGCTGGCTGAGATGCCCGTCACCCCCGCCAGGGCGGCCAACATCAGTCTACGCCGCTGATGAGAACGAAAGGCACCGGTATGATGCCTTCTTGACAACTGCACCATCCCGACGGATGCAGCCGTCAGTGCCCGCAAGCGGTACATACTGCAAGAAGACGGAAAGAGAGAGTGATTATTATGCAAATAATACTTTAATACAGAATGAGAATTACATCCATATGCAAATATCTCCAGGAGTGACACAAATGACACCATTTCAAATATGTAATCAGGGCAGTGAACTATCAAGTTAAATGAAATTCATCCAAAGTCGAACAGGCCCTTTCCGCCTCTCTTTCATCAGGAGATTTGGGCCAATCCTAAATGGTAAGATATAATGTGATTCTCTCTGAAATTAAAACTGTAAATGGGGGTTCTGGATTTTTCCAGAACACTGCATGGATTAGCCTGAATCCCTGCACTAGCACATCTCCCACAACCCTGAGCTTGCACTCCCAAAAAACTAATTATCCAGCAGTGCAGGAACAAGCCAGTTTTTTAACAATAGACTTAAGAAAGCCATGAAATGAAATGGGCCTTTGAGGCTTTTAGTCCATGTCTTTTATTTTTGAGGTCATCTTTAAGCTAATGTACTCTTAAAAGTTTACAAAACAAACTTTTATGAGATGCAAGTATATAAAATGTAAAGTTTTTGTCATCCGGGCAAATTGTGCAAAAAGAAAAAAGTGAATGTAAAAGTATCCACATCACATTTAATTGTACTTAAGTATTTAAAATAAAAAAGTAGGGGTGTGACAAGATCTTGTGACGATATTTCTCGTTGAGATGATAACCTGTCTCGAGATGTCAGCATGAGGAAGTCGAGTTTGTGGCAAAACCTTGGGTTTGGGTTTCAAATAACGTGCATTTGGAAAACGCATAAATTCTGGCACTTTATGTTTCATTGCGAAGTGTTGCACTGTTATCATTTTACATGCATGGAGAGCCTCAGCTGCTCAGTTTACAAAGTCCATCTATGCATATGCTTTGAGTTTGGGTTGCTTTTAACATTCATATGGGAACGCAAATGCAGCATATTTGTAACTCTAACACAGGAGAATTTAAAGGTACATTGTGTAATATTTCTGAGGATCTATTGACAGAAATGCAATTTAAGATCCATAACAATGTTTCCAGAATGAGACATTTATATCTCCATAACCGCGGGCACCCCCTTCTATGGAGGTCGACATATTGTGTCGTCATGTTTCTACCGTAGCCGACAGAGAACACACAGCGCTACAGAGCGCGTTTCCTCACTACCTTGAAAAAGAGTGGTGTTTCAGTGGTGTATAAATGAACCGTTATATTTGTATTACCTTAGAATGAGCAGTTTCTATCTACACACACCACGGCTCCCCTTACATTGAAATGTGCCGACATGTTTCTACAGTAGCCCTAAACGGACAAACTTGTTTCGTTACTATGTTGCTCTTCGTGCAAGGAAGCAAGCTTAGTTCAGCGAATAAAACACTGACACAATGATGAACAAGTAACAATAATATTCACAATAACTGTAGTTTTACTGAATAATTAAGTAAACATAATTTCTTAATTTATACTTGTAAAGATATCTCATTGCTGAACTGGCTACTCTCTGCCGTCTCAGACGATAACATTTTCCTGTCGGCCAACGTAACTTTTGTTGGTTGCAAAAATCACATACTGCACCTTTAAATGAATGAATGAGGCATTTATATAGAGCTTTCATATGTATTACTGTACACCAAAAGCGCTTTACAATTATATCGGGGAATCTCTCCTTAACCTCCACCAGTGTGCAGCATCCACTTGGATGATGTGACGGCAGCCACAGTACAACGGCTCCAGTGCGCTCACCACACACCAGCTATAGGTGTAGAGGAGAGAGAGTGATAGAGCCAATTCAGTGGATGGAGATTATTAGGAGGTGAGGACCTATGGGTGGAATGTGGCCAGGACACTGGAGTTACACCCCTAAATATGAGAATTGTTGTTCATCGCACCCTCGCTAGCTTGCATGTTCTTTTTCAAGAAATTACAGTGGCTGTTGCATTTCTATCGTGAAAAGTGGCCAAATATTAAATTTGGAATACATTGGAATTAAATGCTGTTTGGCCAATGTTACACAAGGATTTGATCAGGCTGTAAAGTGTAACAACAACATTCACCAGGCCGTTGGCACCCTCGGCAAGCATTTGTCATAATTCGTAATGTACATAAGTTGATTACGTTTAATATACATTACATTATGTATTTTAACAGTGTTGTTCAATAAAACCATATGATTACATGCTTTTGAGCCTTTTATTATTAGGGATGCACCGATATGAACATTTTGGCCGATATGATAACCGATAGTTCTTTATATTTGACATATTTAAGGCAATTTTTTTAACAATTTATGAGAGTTACAAAAACAACATTTTCATCATTAAAAAGCCATGTCCCAAGCACTTCAACATAAATCAAAGATATACAGTGCAGTAGCCTAGTTTGAAAAAGTTTGAAAATTAATTTTACACTACTATGGCCAACTGTCCTTATCAAAAAAAATCTATTGCCTTAAAAATAAATAAAATGATGCCTAAATAATGCATACAAGTCATTGGGCAACATTGCTTGCGTATAAAGAATCAAAATGCATTTGCCTTGGATGAATAAAATTGAATAGCCTCCGCACAGACAGTTCATGAAATGATTTTAATTAAACAATATTGTTGATTGAATAATAAGAGTGTGAGATAATATTAATAATGCATTTTTTTTTTTTATTAAAGAAACATCTAAAATGAATATTAAGGTTTCAAATAAAGGCATTGAGCTGCATGCACTGAAGCTGAAGAGCTGAATGAACACCGGGAAACTGAAGGGCTTTGTTAGCAGGTTATTAACTCAACGAAATGCATAATAAATGAGATAAATCAGGTATTTTTACAGCATAAACATAATATTAGAACTTAATGACATGAATGCACAAGTGAACTTGAAGTAATGTGCTAGTCAGAATGTGTAATCCTGTTGTGGATGTGCTAATCCCGTAACAATGCACTAAAACAACAACTAAACCCAATTCACAGCTCACTCTCTATAATTTTATGTATATGACAGTCTCAATTATAGTTATAAATGGTGTGCATTGCTCTTAGAACTGAGTGAACTGCACTACACCAGTAAACTGAAGTGCTTTGCTAGTGGATTACTTAACAAAACGCATGAGATAAATCAGATATTTACACAACATAAACATAATATTACGACTTTAAGATATTGGACAATTAAACATACAGATATGGTGGCCAAAATATATTATGCATCCCTATTTATTATTGCCTCATTGTTATTTGTATTTTAAGTCATTTTAAAGGCTATTGTTCTTTTTTTATAACCACAAAATTATCAGATTAATCATCAAAACAAAATGTAAAATAACCAAATGATTACTCATTACCAAAATACTCGTAAGTGACAGCACTAGATTAGTTAAAGCATTTCCAAATGTGCATTGTTTTGCATTTTGTGACTTTTCAGTCAAATAAAATACTATTTTTCCAGTCATATGTTTCGTCATTGAAGATGGTGTTAAAATATTGCCTCGTCTAGTTATAGAAATCCAATAGTGTGAATCATGTATAGTCTCGTCAGCTATAAGTGCATCGTCACACCCCTAGTAAAAAGTAAACTGATGCAGGGAGGAGATCCAGTCAGATTTTTATTTCAGTCAAATACTAAATGAAGAGTAAAATTGATTCATCCATAATCAGGATTAAAAGTTGAATTAAGAACCAGAAATGAAGAGTTAAAATCACTTCTAATATTTCTAAGTAAAATATAATTAAAACACTGAGTATAATATTCTTGCCTAAAGATAAGCATGTTGTTTGAGAGATCTCTCTTTGAAAAGAGCTCACGTAAGACTGACCTGTACAGAAATTGATCTTCCGATTATACAGTTGTTTATAGGAACAGAGCTAAGTTCCTCTTATCAAAGTATATCGCATCGAAGCAGACACACAACACAAGACACAAACATATCTAGTTTTCACACTCTGAGCGGTGTTAGCCAGTGGAGCGTAGACTGCAAGATGTTTAGCTAAGATAACATTCATTTATCACTTTATTCTGAGACATTCGAGCATTTGTGGTCCGTCTCACTGAAACGTATAGATTTTTGCCCTCATCTAAACAGCAAAAGTTCACCCTAAGTCAATCAGCTACACTTGAGGCATAAAGATTAATAAAAGAAAAGCATTAAACATACATTTCAAATGATAATAATGGTAAACACATTCAAATGATAATAATGATTTCATTTGATTAAATGATATTTAAGACCTAAATGATTAAATGATAAAACATAAGCAAATGATAAAACCTAGGTAAATGATAAACATAAGATAGATAGATTTTTTTTTTTTTTTCTGCTTCATCAAATATTTTTCTTAGCTTTAGAAATAGACAGACAAATCCAAGAGGCCATGCTTAGATACTAGCTAATTTTTATCTTACTTGTTCACATCTAAAGATCTTCCGAATTACACTTAACTACAGTAAGAACAACCAATTACTTAAGTGCTTTACATCCCTGTTAACAAAGTTACATCAGATTTCAAAAATCAGACCCTGTTTTAAAACAGGATATATGCATTTATTTAAACAGACAACATGGAGGAACAGTGAGGAGCTGCTTTATGACCAGACAATTTCCAGCCTTTATCAAATCACATCACAGCCCCTACTGTAACCATTAGCTTAATAGGGTATGATGCTATTTAGGTTAGCGATGGACTTGTGAATCTAGCGTTATTCAAGCTCTTCTGGAACTCTTCACTCTCTTCAGAAAGCTAGTTATATCTGAAATAATAGGCCAAACAATATGAGGACAGCACACCTACAATGTGTCTAAATGCATCGTATTTGATTCAAGGGCTACAGAACTGTTCATACTGGTATTCACCATACAATGCTCCTAAATAGCTTCAGAAAACTTGGAGATAGGCACACAAGACGTATGGACCATTTAGGATACTTTTATGGTGCTTTGTATGTGTTTTTCGAGAAAAGCAGCATCCATATCCATTCACTCTTATTATATGGAAAAAATAAGACATTTTTCAAAATTCCACCTTTCAAAACAAATTTCATAATGTATATAATGACTCCCGACTTTTCATTTTTGGCTGAACTGCTCCTGTTACGGGAATAACATATTGCAGTCAAACAGTGTACATATAACAACTTTTGATTGAAGCGGCAGGATAGCTCTCGAGACTTGTGATTTTCAATCTTCTGTGCCAATTTTGTCAGACTCCCCCACATAAACAATCCAGCATCTGCTCATTTTTCCTTGAAATGAGCTACTTATGTCATTCACATCTTTTGACATCCAAGTGTAGGCAGAGAGGGACTGGTAAATCTCCCTATGCCTCGTTCGTAGGAAGACAACAGCTCCAGTAAAGGCAGAAGAGCCACCTGTCCGTTTTCCAATATTGACTGTAGTTTGATTGAGGTCCTGATTCAGCAGAAAATAATGAGAGTGGAAGCGCTACATGCTAATTGGAGTGAGCGCTTGTGCGTGACATTGCAGACTGATGGCACTGGTCTCTGGGGCGGAGGACATTGGGGCCGCGCAAAACTCTTCAAACGGAGCGGATACTGCATTAGCCCAAGAAACACCCTAGTGGGCTCTATCAGAGTGAAAGCAACTGGTTTAAGCCTTCCTGAAGAACACTTTGTGTGTGTGGCTTCACATTGCAAGGATTTGGTTATGGCCATTACTATGTCATTAATGTAATATTTGCAGTTTAATTGTAATTACAATGAGCTTTTCATAAAACTTTTACTTCCAATGGGAGTCGAAAGTGGTGGAGACAAACCATTTGGACAGCAATTAACCAACAGTGTTATTACTAGTTAAAAATAATTGATAAAATATTTATAAATCAGAATTGGAGTTTTGTAGCCTATTAGCCTTGAAGTCATCCTGTACTCCTAAAAGTTGAAGAATTAACTTTTCATGGGTCAATGAAGCGATTCATCTTTTTTCTATCCGAAAAATGTATTTATTCAAACAACTCTCTACAATGCGAGTAAATCACTTGCATGTGCAACTAAATCTTCACTCTGGCCGATTAAATATCTATCATTAACCATTGGCTGATAAATTCTTATTCTTACTCGCCATTGTGTGTGTTGCAGGGCTAAGTATAAGTTAAGCATTGATATTTTTTCACACGCTGAACACTGACTGACTGAGCGCTTGAGAGTTTATAGTAAAAGTTCTATAGTTAAAAAGTTCCTGATTATCATAATAATGCTTGATTGACTGATGTTAAGAGTGTACGTTCAGATATTTAAAAAGCTGTTCCATTTTACCAAGATAAGCTGATTTGGTGGAATCATATCATATATATATATATATATATATATATATATATATATATATATATATATATAGAGAGAGAGAGAGAGAGAGAGAGAGAGAGAGAGAGAGAGAGAGAGAGAGAGAGAGAGATATTATTATTATTTTATTCATTTTTTTTTTCATGTGGTTTGGCATAATCTTCTATTTGAAAAAAAAAAAACAATGCTTTAGTGGCTATTAATATTATACATTTTAATCAAAGTCATGAAGTGCAACCAACAAACAAACTAGCAGAAACATTAAAGGGGTAATTATATCAAGACAGTACCATCGCAGAGCCATCTTTGGGAAACAGTCTCGACCAGTCGAACCACGAACGCCGTGCTACGTGCTGAGCGGTGACTTGGAATCTCACAGTTCAGCTCACTTAGCACGGCGTTAGTGGTTCGACTGGTCGAGGCTGTTTCCCAAAGATGGCTCCTGCCTGTATACACGATGGTACTGTCTTTATAAAGTATATTATTATTAAACTGGCTGTACACTTACAAAGTTCTCAGTGCTTCGGTTTGTATGTAGAGACCCTCATTAAGCTACCGTGTTAGTGTGGGGCTATTTTGAGCCTTGTTAGTGGTATTAACTAGCGATCTCTTTTTACTTATTATATGCCCCATATACTAGCGTTATAAGCTAAACCGTTTTTAGAGATAAAACTCTTTACACTCGATTATCATGAAAACAAATCCCAGAGAACAGTCGACTCGGTACCAATGTGTTTTTACACCCCAGGTTCATTTTGCGCCGGAGTTCTCCTTTAATAGCCTAAGAATAAGTTTTTTTTTATGGGATGGCAGACAGCAATGTGAGTAAAATAATAGCTGCCCCAGCCACGTTTAAGTCAAAAGTCTGGACGCACTTCGGCTTTCGTACCATTGATGGGACAAACAAAATCAAAATCAAGAGTACACGATATACAAGAACTGCCTTTTCACGGTCATTTTGTTTTCATAGTAATACAGATAATGTGATGTATCATTATAGGATTGTCCAGCAATATATTGATTATCGAATAATTGCTGTATCGTGATGGTATCGTAAAGTATTGTGAGGTACCTGTGATTCCCACCCCCAATAGAGAGGACCCCTGCAGACATTTATGACTGAGTGTCAAAATCAATAAGTCTCTTGAAATATAACATAATTTTTTTTATGACAAGACAAGGTTGTACAATGTAATGTGGTGTGGCTCCCAAAAAAAAAAAAGATTTGTCAACTTTTTACCTTGAAAAACATTTAAAACAATCGTATAGTTCATTGACCTCGACACATGCATTTAACATTTGACATGTTTCTCTTTCTGGAAAACTGACCAAAAATATTGATGACTCAAGTTGGACTAACAAATACTTTTGTCCAATCAAATGCTCTCTCGAATGAGAATGTCCTTCCCTGTGAAAATAACTATCAAGTACATCATGGTTAAATAGGTACAACATGGGTTTCATTATCAACACAATGAAGGCTTCTGATGAAGGAAAAACTGGCAGATTGTGTAAGATAATATATGAGATGCCATGCCAAGTGCCTCATTTAGACAGATTACCATTGCTTTCCTTAACATTAACCTTCACAGTTCATTGAGATTCAATTGAGTGGTGAATGTGAAAATACAAGTTAGTCAAATAGCAGCAATTTTTAAGGCAATAAAAATGACAGATTATGCAAATGCTTAATGACAGTTCATAAGGTTTCAAGTTTATCCACACATCAGAGAAAGTTATATGCAAAGCCTTTACACTTTAAAATATAAGATATCCTAACAGAACATCAGCATTCTTTTCAGAAAGCAGAATTATCCACAAGTGATGTTCTATGAAACCATTAAAGTTGCTCTGTCTTAATCGCAAATTACATGAAATTGCACGTAAATCGATGTGGCGTATTGCGATAATTAGCAAAGGCTGCGATTATTTTTTATGCGCAGCTTGTCAGTAAAGCACGGCTCTGTGATCAGTAGTAAATGCTGCTCTATCTGAAAGCACTGTTAGTTTGAGTCACTTAGGGCTGGGGCGGTATGGATTTTTTCTAACCGCGGTTGAAAAGCAAGATATTCCCGCGGTTTAGCGGTAAACCGCTTTAAAGTAATGAGTAAGATAGGATCATAAGATGGGGCAGACAGACATGATTTTGACCACTTTATTAAGTTTTGTTTTGTAGAAAACCTTTCTTTAAATTAAATTTCGTTTTTTTATAAATTGTATCTTAATTTTAATCACTGTTTCATTAACTAATTGCCTGGAATTAATAAATAAGAAGCAAATATAGCAGACAAATAATCAGGAGGACGTGGAAGCGCCGGTGCGATCTCATTGCGCGTGAACTGGATCTCGTCACATAAATGAACCGAAACTCGGTGCTTTTAAACAAAATTCAAAACGAAATAAGTAACCTGATGTTACTGATGTTCTGGGGATACAATATAGCCAATAGGCTATACTATGGACTTCAGCCTTTAAATATCTTTGCTGCATTGGAACAGTTTCCTTTTTAGACTGTTTCCTTAAAACAGTCGAAAATTTATCAAAAAACGTTGGTGCGGATGGATGGCGGACAGATGATGAGTCACAGTATGTGATGCGGTTGCGGACGAAATAATAGCCCATCTGCACATCTCTAATACGAAGGGAATGTTCTTATGTGTCATGGAACATCGCGCTCCCCAACTCTCGAAAGATCGGATTTGCTCCATCTTTTGATGATAAGTTTTGTTTAGAAAACCTTGAATCCATGTAAGACACAATATCATTAGACATAATCCATGTCATTAGACACAACGTGCAAACATGTGCAGGTCAATGTTTTAGGTTTTTTTTTGTTGTTTTGTTTTTGCGGTGATGACGGTGACGAGCTCAGACCCGCGGTTGGTGTCCCAGCCCTACTTATAACGTGCATTTGAAAAAGCAACACACGTCAAACATCTTTCCAAACATGAGAAGCATTTATGAACCTCGTCCAACAAAAGACAACATTTAATAACATGTTTTTACTCCCAACTCATTTCAAAACGACAGTTGAGCATCTTTCTGTGAGATGATTTGGCTTCGTACACAGAATAAGGCAGTCATGTGTTTATTAGTCATGCTTAATCAAAGCGTTTCAATCTTCTGTTTATTCAGCTACAGATAGTATGATGCCCATAGGGATTTCCTGGAATAATGTGTTATTTACTTCTGCAGGGTATATTTGGAGATTCTGTGAGCCTTTGCCAATTCGGTTTCATTTCGATTAATAGTTCAGCTCAAGTCCAAATCCATTTTTTGTGGATGTCTGATTGAAATCTGTTCAGATTTAGCAAGTGTGAAAAAAATGGATTTTTACAAATACGTTTCATCAAAAGCACATTTCTGGTAATCTGTTTCAATCTGACCACTTGGATCAGATTTCTCATGGTTTATGTGACTTAGTGTCACGCCACATAACATGTAAAGTCAGACTTTTTTATAGGAATCATGCTGAAAGTCACAGAAGAAAGATTGTGTTGTTGCAAAGTGCCAGACGAGTAGAAAATGACAATATAATGGAGACATGTTTTGAAACTGGCAAAGACGACAGCACAAAATAAAGCCACGCATACTAGCCTCCTGCGTTTTTGCCGGTGCCTCATAAGATGAAGTAGTCCAGCGCAGAGGCTACACATTGTTATGTTGTAAATAAGACAACATCAGTTCTCTAAACCCCTCCATATTGCAGTTTTTGTTATATTATTATTATATTCTGGAAAACCAAAGAGTGACGTGTGATTTACTCACTCTCCTATCATTCCAAACCCATATGTCTTTTTTTTCTTGAATTACAAAAGATGATAGTTTGCTTTAAAAGAGTATGATATGGACTATTCTTAAGATATTATCATGCTATTTTTTGTTTATTTTTTTAAATGGTTCTAGTGTGAAAAAGAAGTGTGCTTGGTGTTAATTGCTATTTCAAAGAACCAAGATATGCTGTTGTTGTAATGTTAGATATAGTAACAGTTTTGAGTGTCATTGAAGCATTATTCTGCTGATAGATTATTTCATGATAAAGAGACATCCACTATTGCATTGCATTTTGGTGGGAGAGGTATGAAGTGTGTGATTGTTTGGATTTTTTTCAAATACTAAGTGTTTTCTCAGAAATCAAAATCTGTGAATCACCAAAGAATATGTTTTGAAAATCAGTGGAGTCTAAACAATATTGTACCTCACTCACATTCTTTGTACTTCAAAAACGCTAAGACATTTTTCAAACTATAATTTTTTCTGTTTCACAGAAGGAAATTTGGCCGATTAGTAGGGCCAATTATCTCAATGTTTTAATGTTATCTCAAAGCAGCCTGAACATTCAACAAAACATCTCTTTTTCTGTACCACAGAAGAAATAAAGTTACAGGGGACAGGAAGCACACCAGCCCACTGACAAGACAAACGTTGTAACGCTTGAGATAAACTGCAGTAATTGTGCACCCAATTGGTTGAGCATAATTCCTCCATGGGTTTGAAACTTTGAGATTCCCAAACTGTTCATTTCAAAGAGAACTCTTTAACCTTGCTTCTCTGCAATCTACAACAGAAAACAGACTGCAGCAGTCTGGATTTCACATATCTAGTGGCAATCTGGTATCAGCTTCTCTCTATGCACCAGTGAACAGCCACAAGCCTCTCAGATAAGGTTCTGCCAGGGATTGCACCAACAGGAGACATCAGGGCCAACTTCGCAGACAGCCGAGGACAAACTTGACTAAGGACCAACATTGTTCCCTATCTGTCAGTCACTTCGAAGTTCGACGTGGTGTTGAAGTCTGCACTTGGGAGCCCAAAACACCTATGATACTTTGAAAAAAGGCTAAAAAGAAATGGCAAGTGTAATTTGCATGCATCACTCATTCAGATTTGTTCTTTGGAGCTGAGTGAGTGTCATCTCTACATAAGCTAATTTCATTCACCTCTAGGAGAAGGGAGTTGCTAGTGTTAAGCCACATTTCGGTCTGTCTCCAAGCATTGCATGGATAAGTGCAGAGAGAGTTCCCCCGGGCACTTTAGCAACATAAAAAGTAGCTTTCGTCTAAAAGAGCAAACACAGTTGGAGAGCGTCTTTTCAAAGATACGATTCTGCCTGTGTTTCTGGATGCAGTCGATATCTTTCAGCCTCAGACGGTCTCAAGTGTTTGGGTCTCACCCACACTGAAACAGCATTTTGTGGATGGCACATGTCCTCGTTGCCGGATGGAATTTTCCTAGACTCCCGTCCATGGCCTATAAGTTTACTTTGTCTCTAACGGCGAAGGCTTACAGTGCAGCTGGACAGGCTGCCTCCACCCTGCATCCTATGGCCATCCTGCACGTCCATCAGGCCAAAGCTCTAAAAGAGCTGCGTGAGGGTAGTCCTAAGCCAGGATTGATGCAGGAACTGCAAACAACTTCACTCTGTGAGCGACACAGGTCACGGTGCAGGCTCTTAGCCAGGCGAGGTCCACCACGGTGGTCCAGGAGCGCCATCTCAGGAGTGCCACCTAAAGGCCAACAAGGTCATCATCTGCTCGTCACCGAGGATGTCCGCCTGTGGCTGCCTCATCAGCTCTGCTACACCCCGGACTTACAGTCAACAGTCCGCTTCACCGCCGGCGCACTGCAGGTACCTCAAAAATGATCATTCCTCTTGTGCCGCTCATGCAAGTTTGGAGGCCTGGTTACCACTTGCAGTTAAACAGACTGGTTTATCATGACAGTCAGACGCGGCTAAGCAATTCAGTTCACCAGGCGTCCACCCAGGTTCAGCAGCATAATCTATACCTCAGTGGCAGGCAAAGACGCCCCTGTCCTGTGTAGGGATGGGAATTGATAAGATTTTATCAATATCAATGCCACTAACGATTCTGCTTATCGATCCGATTCTTTAACGATTCTCTTATCGATTCCTGATAGCACTGTGTGGGAAAAAGTAGTCTTTTTCGGGGGGGAAAACAAGTCGTTTTAATGCTTACACTTGACTAAGCAAACTGTACTTTTTATGTAATTTCTGTAATAAATGGAACCTTATTGTAAAGTGTTACCGATTAGTTATACACCGATTAAACGTCCCGTGAGTTCAGTGTTGGAAAGATCAGTTGTTTTAACCATTCATTAAAACGAATCGGTTCAAATGAGTCATTAGTTCGCGAATTGGACGTGTCATTATCGGACGTGTGCGCGTTGTGTGATTATCCCGCCAGTTGGGACATCCCACAAGATGTGTGTCATCACAGAAAACACTGGATCGTTTTTTTTCGTTTATTTGAAGTGTGATTATGTCAGCTGAATGTGCGGAAGACTTTTCAGAGAAGATAAGGCAACGTATTTTAGCACAATTCACACCCAGCGGCAATTCAGGAAAAACAAATCTCCGAATGCTCCACATAAAACTTTAGTCTCCCTACCTTACCATCGTGTCGTTTATTTTGATTAATATGTGCGAGGGAGAGAGGAAGACAGCGCTTAGTTTTGAGACGGTGAAGCCTACTTTCGCCTTGCTCCGAAGAGAGAGAGTGCGTGCGCGCGACCGGGGCTCTCTCTCTCTCTCTCTCTCTCTGCTCGATCAGTTTAACATGCGCCCTGTCACAAGCGCAGCGGTTCATCTACATTACCAGAGAGAGACAATTTTACTCACTGATCAAATAAGACTTTGCAGGACAAAGATTATCTTTGGACGCGGTGCTATGGTGCTTGATAAAGGACAAAAGGGACAGTTGTGAGTTCACGGTCTGTACATACTATGGCTGACTCAGAGCAGGAGCATCGATAAGAGGACTCGTTAACGTCGAGGGCATACAATATCGATGGATCGTAAAATTTAGAACCGGTTCTCGAGTGGAACCGGTTTTCGATTCCCATCCCTAGTCCTGTGTGTGGAAATTGCAGTCTTTTTGGCTAAGGACGCAATAGAGCCTGTCCCTCAAGCCGAGATGAAGATTGGTTTCAACAGCCCTTACTTCGTACTAAAGGCAGGCAGTGGGTTGTGACTAATCTTATACCTGGACTTTTGAAACAAGCCTTGCACAAGCTCCTGTATAAGATGTTAACCCAGAATCACATATTGACATGCGTTCATACTATCTGTAGCAGAATAAACAGAAGATAGAAACGCTTTGGTTGATTAAACATGACTTATAAATAGGATGGTATGGATTTTTTCTAACCGCGGTTGAAAAGAAAGAAATTCCCGCGGTATAGCGGTAAACCGTTTTAACGCTTTAACCCCCCCACCCCACCAGCGCACAAATACATCCGAAAAAAAACGAGCACACTTTGAAATAGTCACATTTTCATCAGGCAGTAATTTAGCATGGACCAATCACTGAATAGATATCCCTATTTAAGAATATTCTCAGATACATTCCCATTTAATGTGAAATTCCTAGTTTCCTCCTGTTTACATTCAGCGCACATTTGACTGATACATTGTTTTCAGGAAAATACATTATAGTGTGCACATTAGAAATGAAAGATAAACATCTTTTCCAACATGTCTTAATTACAAAAATTATATTCCATATTTATGTGTACATAATATAATGTTATTTTTTAATTGAATCTTTTTTTTTGTTGATTATATGAAAAGTGAACAGCATGAGTAAGATAGGATCATGGGTCAGACATGATTTTGACCACTTTATTAAGTTTTGTTCTGTAGAAAGAACAATTTCTTTAAATTGAATTTCGTTTTGTTGCATCTTAATTTTAATCACCGTTTCACCAACCAATTGCCTGGAATTAATAAATAAGAAGCATTTATAGCAGACATATAATCAGGACGTGGTGCGATCTCTTGCATTGCTCGTGCTGGACTGGAGCTCGTCTCATAAATGAACCGAAACTCAGCGTATAGGCTACACGCCTCACAGACATGAGAAATAAATAGAAAGCTTGAAATGTCTACTTTTAAACAAAATTCAAAACGAAATGAAAAAATTGTACAGTAGCGTAGTAAGGTCAGATTTGACGATGTGCATTTTATTTAGGCCATTTATATATTTTTGTCCCTGTGCGAGTTCACTGCTGATATTCTGGGGACACAACATAGCCAATTGGCTATACTAGGGACTTTAGCCTTTAAATATCTTTGCTGCGTTGTATCAGTCTCCTTTCTAGAACAGCCAAGAGCTTTCTAGCCTCGCGCCAGCAGCGCCTTGTGTCCCCCATTATAGACCTTAAAACAAAGCGGATGGCGGGCGGGTGCGGCTTTGAAAATTGGTCATAAACGTTGGTGCGGTTGATGGCGGACGGATGATGAGTTTTGTGATGCGGTTGCGGATTAAATAATAGCCCATCCGCACATCTCTAATACGAAGGGAATGTTCAATGTCATTAGACATAATCCATGTCATTAGAATCAATGAATCCATGTCATTAGACACAACGTACACACATTTGCAGGCCAATGGTTTTTTTTGCGGTGATGACGGTGACGATCTCACCTGCGATAGGCGACTGCGGTTTTGCGGTAACCGTCCCAGCCCTATTTATAAACACACGACTGCCTTATTCTGTGTAAGAACCCACATCATCTCACAGAAGGATGCTCGACCGTCGTTAAGTGAGTTTGGAGTAAAAGCATGTTATTAAATGTTGTCTTTTGTTGGACAATGAATGCTCCTCATGTTTGGAAAGATGTTTGATGTGTGTTGCTTTTTCAAATCCACGTTATAAGTGACTCAAAATCAAAGTGCTTTCGGATAGGGCAGCATTTACTACTGATCACAGAGCCGTGCATCAATGATAAGCTGCAAATGTATGTAAAATAATCGCTGCCTTTACGATTTCAAAATCGTGATAAGCCAACTCGATTTAAGTTCGATTTCATGTAAATTGCGATTAATCGCGTAGCCTTACTGTACGTTCACACCGCCGCCGACTTGAGCTTCCAAAGCTACCGGAAGTCAATTCATTCATTTTCCATGGAAGCTGGCTTCTCTCAGCTGCAAGGAGTGTCAAATCCATCGGCGTCGCGTTTTGGGCGTTTTGAGCATCAATCAGAATGTTGAAAGTAGCTCAACCTTATGGTAATGAGCTATGACACGGTTCAGCGGAAAGCAGCGGCAAAACACCATAGACAGTAAAAGAAATGGACACAGTGACCCCATTGATTTCAACGGAGAAGACTGAAGCCCGATTATTGCACTTCCTGTCTGATGGCTAGCGACTGCGCAGGCTCAAACTGAGCTTGATGACATTCTGAAAGTTGTAAATCTTCTAGTAGCTGTGCCAAGACAAATCTGAATCACCTACTTCCTCAAAAACGTTGTTGAAATATTTTGTCCCGTTGCTTTTATGGACTCTCTATCTATAGGCTTCTCCCTTGACTTTATGCCTCAATGTCCCCCCGAATCCCTCATAGACTGTAAAAGATTGCCTGTGAGCTTCTCCTCCTGTCTATACGGTAATGTCTCTATTGTGCGACAGAAAGTTGCGTGGTTATGACGCAATCGTTAGCCTATTTTTACAAAAACGGCTTCTACTGGGCCATAACGTAAGATACAAAGTAATGGAGCCTTTTATACATTGTCGTGTTTCTTTAGAAATAAATAATGGACAAATGAAGTCTTTGGACGCCTCAGATGTAAAGTTATTAGCTGTCAAAGTGAACCCAAAATGAATGGGAGTCAATGGAATGCTAACAGCAGGAGAAGTTCTGCTACAATGGCGGCTCCAGCGAGGCTTCAGTTTCCGGCTGATGGATTAACCCCCTGCAAAACACCAGCAACCAATCGGAATATACGTCCTTCGCGCTGGCTGATTCAGGAGAAACACACAATGTAAACTTTCGTTTCTACCAAAACATTAGTTCCGAGAAAATGGAGGAGAAGCTAATCATCACCGTTGCTGGGTTTCCTATCATTTATGATATGACATTGTTTGCTTATACTATAGGGACCAGTTACAAAAGAACGAGGCATGGGATAAAATAGCTGGGATAGTTTAAATTTTTATTCTTAAAGTTGAACTTATTTTAACTTGAATGACGCGTTTTTTAAAAACGCTGTGACATGCGCGCGACGCGGCAAAAGACACGAAGCTCGAGCACACAGTCTATAGCGCGTGTTTACATAGTTAAATAGAAAAGCAGTGAAGTGGAATGCAAAAACACCAATCTCATGTGACATTTCATGTTGTGACACTTCTCTTCTCCCTGCTACGTCAGAGCGACCAAAGCGTCAACAAGCTCCCCGTACTCTTTGACAAGCGTCCTTGACAGGGCGGCCAGAGCTTCTTTGCCACTCAAGTCGGCGGCGGTGTGAACGTACAATTAGACTATGAGCTCTGTGACTTTGCAGATCTTATTTATGTACTTACATGTATTTTTACATTACACTGAAAGAAAAGGTTAAAAAGCATCATCTGACCCCTTTAAGTAATGAATATCAAAGCCAAATCAGGATGGCTTAAAGTAGCTGAATAAAATTAGTTTAGATAAAGTTAAAACAGATTAAAAAAGACTGGGTCATAGACTAATCAGTCAAGCTGATTAATTAGCTGCTATGTTGGTGTTATTGCATGTGCTAATAACTGACAAACAGTAGTCAATTGGATAGTTTTTGGAATTTTGAGCAAATTTTAAAAAGCATTTATAGCATCTCAGTTTTTTTCGTACATCTCATTTGTGTTTATTAAATTCTATAATGCATATTAGCATGATATCTAAAAAAAAAAGTAAAGGAAAAAAAGCCTGAATATCACCAAAAGCCAACAAAACACTCCTCAATGATACACCTGTTCTCTTCACTGAATATCAGAACATATTTTGGAAAGCACCTAACAACTTTAAAAAGCTACATTTAAATCTATACTTTTATAAACCCAGAACAAATGTAAGGATTCCTGCATAATAACAGGGCAGGATGACATAGTATGTAGAATAAGTTCAAGTTTTAGCAACATTATGACAGTAAAAGAAAACATAATAACATAAAAGTCTATGATTTTCGACTGGTGACATAAAAAACAAAAAACAATATATATATATATATATATATATATATATATATATTAACATTGTCTATCTGAGAAAGTGTCTCAATATGTCATAGCTATTTTGACCCAGTTATTAACTTATGGCAATAAGTTCTCCTACACAAAAGTTATTGTAGAACCTCTAAAATACAACGTAAACAATCCCAACACATATAACCGTAAACACAAAAAATAAAAAAGTAACAATGTATTACCACGAGATATGATATTCATAACAAAAATGTCAGTTATATCTGAACAAAAAATGCGATTGTCAAACAACGACGACACTGCTTTACAAGAACATAAATAGGGTCATAGGCAATTATTAGTCTCTCATCAACATGGACACATAGGAGCTTTAAAATACCGAGAGTTTGCTAAATATGAGCCAGAGTTTATGTTGAGCTTTAGCATGTGGATGAGCAGAGGCGTTGCGCAGCTGGAACATTAGCATCAGCTACACAACGAGTGCAGCTATAACTGCTTTCTTTTCAGTGATAAACTGTAAGACGTCAAGCGACTACATGACTATTTGTAATTATGGACCTTTCAATTGTAGTTTGGTCACGCAGACTGTACGATTAGTCACGTACAGACAGCCCACCTATCTGAAGACAGACATGACTCTGGCTATATTCGCTAACCCCTGTGGCTGTCTGTCAGTGGTGTTAAAGTGATCGGGTCTGATCATATACTCACTCTGACACCTCAGGCGATCTCAGTTAAAGTCCTTTAAAGAAGATGTTTTCAGTGAAAGCTTCAGATTCCCCTCCGATTCACCTTTAACGTGAGTAGCGTCCAATTTCTAATGAAGTTCCGCGTCTACGGAGGCCGAACACAAACATAACCCAACAAAAACGTCAAAAGAGCCTCCTCCTTCTCTTTTCTCCTTTGCTGGAACTCCCTTCTGTTTGTAAACACAGGGCGAGGTCGTATTTTTGTGTACGTGTATACAGGGGTTAAATTGGGATTTATTATGTGGGGGTGTTCTCCCCCCCGGGGATTAAAGAAATAAATAAACCATTAAATAGCACTTTCTGGAGAGTTTTGTGCAAAGAAATGGAGAAATTGAGTATTACATGATATGTGAAAAACTGCAAGTTTAAGAGCATATACTTTGCATTGTTGTAGTATCAACAGGTATTATGACATTTAGCATTTACATTACTGTTAATCAGTCATCACTTGATTACTCATTGTATTACCTTGTTATGATATATAGTGACCCATAGGCT
The DNA here is from genome assembly GCF_051911475.1 of Siphateles boraxobius. NCBI lineage: Eukaryota > Metazoa > Chordata > Actinopteri > Cypriniformes > Leuciscidae > Siphateles > Siphateles boraxobius. The sequence continues at coordinate 583,235 of NW_027508705.1, read as the reverse complement.
ATAATGTGCCAAACATAATGTGCCACATGAAGAGACAGTGCAGCATATGACAGTAGCAACAGCTGAGAAGATTCGGGTCTGTGGTGACCAGGTCCACCTCACACACACTTCCTTCTCCCATTCTCTCTCTTTACTACTACAACACTTACACACTCATCATACTCTGCATCATTTCTCATCAAGATATAAGTCACAAAAATAAAATCAATCTATCCATGTGGAAAGGTTGCTTGGTAGCTAAATGTAGATCTAGCAAGTCTTATATTTCTGTAATTCACACAGATCAAAGACAAATATGCTGACTGAATATATTGCTAGTTTATTTTGAGGAGCTAGCTAGCAGTTCTCTTGGCGGTTTGCTGATAATCCGGTGTCTGAAGTAAAATGCTCAAAAAATCTCCTGCCAAAAATCACATGGTCAACCTAGTCTTGGTTATTTAATTTTGATTTAGTCTTATATTCCTTACCTTGTCATTCAAGGCCAGGGCACTTTTTGTACATTTCTGGAACTTTTGCGTGCTTCCACATCCCGCGGAACTACGGATCTCCCAGGAATATTCATTATTTGTCTGCGTACATTTATGCGCGTCACCTAGATGCGCGTGCGCGAGCGGTGCGCGATCATGGTCGACTGACAACGAGATTAAGCAGCTAAACAAGAATCCGGCCGTGTTCCGATTGTTCTCAGCTCCGCCGAGACAAAATAGACATGCCATTTAAAAAATCTTTAATTTATTGTCATAAATTTGTTTTCAAAATCAACACTTTCATAAAATTTTATGTGACATAATTTCCAGTAAGCAACTGACTGCAAACAAGCAGGCTTATGTGCGGGGGCTGAGCCCCGGAGAGCCCCGGCCCAATTTAACCACTGCGTGTATATAATTAGAGTTTTTTGCGTAGATAAATGTATGAATCAATAGCCTACTTTAAAAAGTGTGATTAAAAGATAGGCTCATTGCAATAGATAGACACATTTAGATTATTAGATCTCAAAGTATTTGTGCAATCATATTCTTCGTGGTGACAGTGAATTTGGTAATCATACAGTAGGCTACCATTTCAAAAATACCTAAAATAAGTCGTCTAAATATACAAAAATTGTACATTGGCCTACTTTACATTAGATCCCTTACAAAAAACCCCCAGCGTTTTTACATTTTCAAAATAGAAAATTTAATTTAGTATGATAACTCTTTTCCTCATGGGTGTCAAAAATATCAGGTTCTACCCTTGCAGAGACCATTTCCCCCTCAATGTAGGGAATACATGGACCACACACACACTTGCTTCACTATTGGTGAGGACATTGCATAAACTTCTAATTTCTATATATATAACTTTAACATTTTTTCCATAGTTACTAGCCACTCAGCATTTTCACTGACAATTTTGACATCGATACCATGGGGAAAACTGCCATATAGATATTTTTAATATTTTCCCATAATTTGTCAGCTGGTATATTAGGCTGCTGTCACAGACCCATTATACTGTTTTATATATGTTTTATATAGCTAATATACTTGTCTTATGAGCGCACACTTTAGGTGTGAGCAAAAAATGTTTTTGTGTATGGGTGTGTGTATGTTTTATTTTATCTATAAAATCACTACTGTGCTTTAAATCATTTTATTTAAAGCAAAAGAACAAATGTGACTCACCTAAGTTAAACGAGTGTCGCGACATTCTTTTCGGGTTATTGTAAGCCTATAACAAGACTATATTCCTAAAGATAATGAATATAACTAATTTGGATGATAAAATGTTCTCAGAACTGTGCACTGTTTGTTTATTAGCAGGTTTTGTACTCGCGTTGCAGCATCTTTCGGGTCTTAGTGAAACGCAGGACGGCGGTCTGAAGTTCGAGGTTCACCCGCAGAGCGCGAGTCCATCTCCGGCACGAGAACCAGCGCTGATCCGGTGGAAACTGGATAACAGACCGGTTGATTAAACTTGAATTACTTGAATGTCTAAATGTTTAATTTTTATTTCTAAAATGTTTGTTACATAAGTTTATATTAACTGTGCAATATGTTACCTCTATTTATTAGCATATTTATTGTATATTTGTGTTTATAGATTGTCGGTTTACATAAGGTTGGTTATTATGTAAATACAGTTCTATTCTTATATTTGTATTCTACTTTATTTCTGTATTTTACTGGAGCTGCTGTAACACAGGAATTTCCCCAGTGTGGGATTAATAAAGTCAATCAATCAATCAATCAATCAATCAATCAATCAATCAATCAATCAATCAATCAATCAATATGCAGGCAATATCATTTATGCTAAAACTGTATAAAATCCACTGTAACGTTATTGCTGTACTCTTCGACAATAAAGGCCAATGTCATGTACCGGTGGTTGTATGGAATATTTTTTACAAAGGTTTAAAGGAAATGAAAAAGTTAATATTACTAATAAATAAAAACAGTTGATATTACTCATACATATTGTTTTTTTAAATGGTGTTCCCCAATTAATTCTACTCAATTTTATTTGTTAATGTACCAAATGCAGTTCATCAGATCTACTTAATTTTTTTACTTACATTTACTCAGTTTATACAGTGTATGTAATTTATTTCACTGCTTTCAAATTAAATCAATATTTTTAAGTGTAAAAATGTTTCACCAAAAAAATTGAGTAAACCATGGTTAAAGTTTTTAGAGTGTATGTCAACTCGCTGTCGGAGAGACGAGAAAGCGCAGCTGGTATGTGTCCTGCGAAAGAGTTTCAGATATTTCAGTATTGAGATGTATCGAAAAATCTATATTTTTGACAACACTAGATTGCACTTAGCTTATTATTTCAGATGCCTTTTTAAAAGACTACAATTAAAAAAATGTATATTATATAAATTCAACCAGCCAAAGCAGCTAGTAGGAGTGTCTGCATTACACGTCACTGCTGAAATCCACCCGCCAAATTGTGTGGGTTGGCGGGTGTTAATGTCAAGGTCTGTATATACACCATACCCCTTACCACAACCCTCACAGTGGTGAGTGCAAAACACTAGATTTAAATAAAAACATGTTTTGGCTGAAGGGATGGTGATGGGAGGACGACGAAACCCCGGAAGAGATGATGGAAGATGTCTGCTTACGCAGACCCAGAGAGGCAGGAGCCAAGGTGTTTCTGTGGCTGACAACATCCTGGTGACGAACGACAGAGGTGGAGCCGATGGATCCCCGGGCACAGACAGAGAGCTAATGAACTTAAGCAACACCACTGGCACTGGAGACCTAGGTGGGCGACGAGCGTCTGAGGCGGAGACAGAGTACCAGAGGAATGAGGCGGAGCCCGAGGGAAGGAGGAACCCTCTGTAGCTGTAGGGATGGAGAGACTGAGCACGCTGGAAGGCTTGCAAGTCCGTGGTAGAAATAGAGTAATGACTGACCAAGGGTGAGCAGGTAAAACGAGGAAACCCTGGTGAAGCCGCAAGGTCGAGGGTCTCCGGTGGAGCCTAAGGTGGGAGAAGCCAAGGCAAAGCCGACAGGTCGAGGGCCGAGGTGGAGCGAAGAGATCAGTTGCTGGAAGCGGAGCCACAGTAACCCCTCTCTGGGGCGAGGCTGGTGGTTGCACGCACTGTGGCTTCACGAGGCTGGGTGACGTCCAACACCGTCCAACTGTCACAACATTCTTTCTGCACAACGACGTCAACCAGCAGAGCTAACCGAACAAGATGGATGAAAAATTAATTTTTAGTATGAAACAAAATTATCTGCGAAATCAGTTACAAGTAAACTGTGCTGCGGATATTCTGTATCATAGCAACGAATCGTCTCAACTGAAAAAATGCAGCGCTAACAAAACGCTCTCAAGCGCCCACAGCTAGGCGTTTTCAGCAAAGCGTCCAGCGTTTTCAGCCGGCTAAAAACGCTTTGGTGGACACACGGCCTTAGTGCTGTCTTGAAACAGATATGTTTCAGAAAAGACAGTTAATAGCTGGTGGGATAGGGTGGGAGGCAACACCTGATGATGGCTTCCCTACTGTCAAGTCCTGAGGTGTCTGGGAGGTCTACAGGGTGGTTTTAGTTGGCCTGATCCAGAACAGCAATTTGAGGGTCTCGTCATCCCATGGGCAGGTGACGGCAGAAAAGTTCAGTGAAAACAAAAAAGTCAACACCCTTTTGGGCAATAGCTGCAAACTTTGCTGCATAATAAATTTTTAGGTCCGGTCTTCTGTTAGAAGGGTGCAGACAGACAGAAGAAGATCAGGAATAACATTCAAAGGCAGAGTTTAATAACATTCCAAACAGCTAATACAGACAAGTGCTAACGCAAATGAGACCGGACAAACACTGAGTTTTCAGGCACCCAAAACGCCGTTGTCGTGTAAACGAAGCGCCAAAACGCATATAAAGTTTTAAATTTTTAGTTGAAAACTGCGTCGTGTAAACATCTTCTAAGAATAAACACAACTGAATAAGTGTGACACCTATAGACTAACCTGTCTGTAAAACCATGTTTTTGTTTTTGTCTGTTTTTGCAGAACCAGAAAATTCTGAGCAGAACCAGAAAATATGAACATATCACACCAGTCCTCAGGTATTTACACTGGCTGCCAGTTAGGCTACATATAGGATTGATTTTAAAGTATTATTACTGTTATAAAAATCATTCAATGGCCTAGGACATCAATACATTGCAGATATGCTCACTGAATATAAAGCCAACAGATCACTCAGATCATTAGGATCACATCAGCTTGAAATACCAAGGGTTCACTCTAAGCATGGCGAGTCTGCTTTTAGCTATAATGCCAGCCGCAGCTGGAACCAGCTTCCAGAAGAGATTAGATGTGCTCCTTCAGTAGTCACATACACTGTTCGTCCGACTGTTTGTACTGTATTTTATTTTATTTTTTATTCTAAAGTTGTTTAATTCTTCTTATTTTAATTTCTTCTCTGTAAAGCACTTTGAATTACCATTGTGTATGAAAAATGTGCTATATAAATAAACTTGCCTTGCCTTGCCTTGTGTTGTCATAAAAGGTCCATTACCCTGCTGAAAAATCCAGCTAAAACAGCTTCGGATGGTAGCTACATGGCTTTTAACTGGTTAAAGCTGTTCGTATAGTCACTGGGTACACGAGAGGTTTATCAACTGGACAACCAGCCAGAGGAGCCCAAGTCAAGCTGGGTAAAGCTAGACTACCAAAGTCCGTTAGCATGTTCTAAAATACTGCCTTAATTAGTTGACCAGCTTGACAACTTTAGGATGGTTTGACTTGACCTTTCCAGCAGGGCCTGGACATAAACACTTACATTTTTATGTTCACATGGTGTTGGGATTGAAATTTGATTCAGCTGACTTTTTTAATTTCTCTTCAAGATGTCTGGCAGCCTCAACGCAGCTGGAGATGGCTCAATATCAGAAGTGTATGTCCAAAGCACAGAACACAAGAGCTGGAGACCAGAAATAGGCAACATTTTTGAAAGTTTTTCTCCCTACATGTTTGAACTTGCCGAGCTCTATTAATTCCTCTTTCTTCAGCCCTCCTCTTTTTCTACCTCCCTTATTTCTTCCCTGCTTCTCAATATATCATTTGTATCACACACACACACACACTCCCTCTGCAAAATAGATCGTCTTTGGCAAATTTCCTCACTGGATCAACCAACCGTGAAACAGGATCTGAGCAGGCTTTGGTGTATAGAGTATCAATCTCCAAACTATTCTATTTTGGATGGTCTTGAATCTTTTGAAGTTAAAATGAGGTCTTTAGTTTGTGTGAAGTTTGGCTTTGTCACCAGGTTATAATTGTTGCCATTGCACGCTAAATAATTAGCCACTGTTAGCATGCAAGATCCAGTTACGTCAAGGATTATATACAAGTTAAACACAGGATCAGCAACAACTGCAGGTCCATTAATCTAATAATGCTTGTCAAATAGTGATAAATCAACATTTTTATCCATGTCTATTAGCGCTGAAGTGCACGATTTTCCCCCTCTAACCAGTGACGGTTAAACACCGCCCCATAGCCGATTCTATAAATGTAATCGGTCAGGTCAATCACTGTGCTGACCCCTATTATAGTCTTCTAAAAGCTGACTAAACAAACCTTTAGCAGATACACTATTTTTAAATCTCTCTCCATGAAAATTAGTCACAAATTCTGATAAAATTAGATTATGCTAATGTTTGTCCATTAAGAAGCTCTCTGGAATGAGAATCTCCATCTAATACTTCCTCACTCTGCCGAACAATAGCAAGTCGCAAATCTTTGTTTTGCCAGTTTTTTTTTACCTAAGCTTTGACCTTTCTACGTCACCTAGCAACTTCCTTTGTCAGTAATAAATAAGCAACACAAGAAATAAATTAGCATTCATTAAACAATGCCAATGCCATTTAAGAAACCTTTCATATTATTACCAAGGTTGAAAACAGGGGCCGGTTCCATAAACCGCTAAGACTAGTCTTACAAGTTAGACACCAATTTTTTTTCTTTAAGACTGTTCATAGCTTTTTTAAATCAGTTACATTAAAGCGTAGATTTGCCTAATTTAATACCGAAAAGTAAAACTGACTGCCCCTGACTATCTGCTAGTGGGTCACACTAGAACTTAAGACACTGTCTTAACATAATGGCTATGTTTACACTACCGGTCCCAGATGTTCTGCCTAACAGTTTTTTGCATTTTTTTCTCAGGATGCTAATAAAAAGTTTAAAAGAACAGCGTTTATTTGCATTTACAGTATTTCATCGACAGCTAGAGTCACCAATGTTACAGTCGTTTTTGATGTGTAAAATTGAGTAACTTACAGCAATATTTTTATTCAAGTGTATTTCAGTCTATCAGAAATATCATTGACCTGTTAAGTGCTCTGCATAGCATATCCAATTTCTCTGCTGTCAGATTGTCAGAATCTCTCTCAACATTGAGGGCTTCTAAATGGCTACTTTAAGTCAGAATAAAACAACATGTTTTATTGTTCACTTAAAAAAAAGTCTAAAATAATCTGCACGCAAATCCATCTTTATTACAATAGACCTATTCAGATCATACGCCTACAGCATGACCGATCTAGCCATATTGGCGGCATATGTGTCCTCATCTCTTTTGTTTTTTATCCCTTTCAATGTTTTTTTTTATATCACAGGAAAATACGTGACAACAATCACAGTATCATGTCTGTTTAATTTCTGAATGCAAATAAAGTGTATATCAGTGTTTGAGGAGGTTACTTCGAAATTGTAGCTTGCCATGCCACTAATTTCATCCACAATGAAAAAGTAGATGTTAACTATCGAAGCTGGTTTCTTCCTCAAAATAAAAAGGTAGAGTAATAGTGACTATATTTCACAATTCTGACTTTTTTCTCACAATTGCAAATTTATATCTCACAATTCAATTTTTTTTCCTCAAAATTGCAAGTTTTTTATTTCACAAATGCAATTACGTTTTATATATTTCAAAGGTCATTTTTTTTTCTTGCATATACCAGTTTATATATCGAAATTATTAAAGTCAGCACTAAAAAGTCAGAATTTTGAGATAAAAAGCCTCAGTTGCCTTTTAAATGTTTTTATTCTGTGATGAAGCTTTCATAGTTAACAAAACATAGGTAAACTATACATTCTTTCGACTTGGGTTGAAAGATAAGTAAGCAAACACCTAGCAGAACACCCTAGCAACCACCAAGAAAACCTTAGAAACCGTCATGCACTGAAACAACATAGAACACCTTAGTAACTGCATAGTAATGACCACAACACTGTTGCATTGTATCTTTCAAAAAATCTAGTTTCTAAATTATTTATTTTTAACTATTATTATTTAACTGTTTGTTTGGAAGCTGTCGTAACATTAACACAATACTTTGTTCTGTTTTCCTGGAAGAGAAATTTCTGAAAAAAATTTCATTTACAGGAACTGGCCGTTAGAGATATGTATTGAAACTGAAATTTAGATGCAAATAAATAAAGAGTAATGAAAAAAAATCTGGTTTAAATGTAAATTAATAAAAACAATGGTTTTGCCTGCAGTGGCCTTTAACAGAGCTAGATTTTACCCCTTCACAATTGAAAACCCTGAAAAAGCAGAGCTCTGCAGATACAGGTGTCATAGAAGTCGAGACAATGTTGATGCTGTGGCTATCTGTCATCTGTTTGTTGTGTGTGTGTGTGTGCATGAACGAAAGAAATGGACTCAGGTTACATACTGTTAATCAGGTGTGTGTGATAGTTCCAACAGAACGAGTAATGCTGGTTCAGATTTCTGCTTATCTTGTCCAGTCGTGTGTGTGTGTGTGTGCGCGTGTGCGTGTGCGTGTGTGTTTGTGTGCGCGCGTGTGTGTGTGTGTGTGTGTGTGTGTGTGTGTGTGTGTGTGTGTGTGTGTGTGTGTGTGTGTGTGTGTGTGTGTGTGTGTAATATTCTGCCATGCACGAGTCATCAGGTGTGGAGTCCGGTCGACTACGAGTGGTGCATTCATCAGGAGCTGACAAATGTTTCCGTGTCGCTTTGGTTACCAGTCCTTATGTCTTCTCCTTAGACATGACTGCGTTCCTGCAACATGACCATGAAATGGGCCGATGAGTACTGAGTACTTTTTTAAAATCAATTTCAATTATATTAAATATTCCTTTAAAACATTAAATGTTTCTTCTTCTTCTCCTTCTTCACAATTTTAAGCAATTAATTAATCCAAACCACTTCTCCTCAGGTGATCTATCTTTCACTTAGGCCTACCTGAAACTTTACTTTATAAAGTTTCTTTGATTGCCTTGCAAGCACCACTGTTACCTTCGGGAAATGCAAATCTAGTTCTACTAATTCTTCTTCTCCACAATTTAATAACTCAAACCTTTTAACAAACAGACTCCACTCGAACTTTGTTTTGTAGATCTTTTCAACCTTCTTCACTTTACTTCTTTGTGTGTTTTTGCATTCCATCTGCACATTTTTTAATTATAAAGTCACAGTTGCACTAGTCATCATCACAAACTTAAAGGCTCCCTGAAATCAAAATGTATGTTTATTAGCTCTTAAGGATGAATATGTTAGTCTTAATGTTATAAAGAAGATGGTGTGTTCCAAAACAATGACAAAATTGGCATTTAGGAGATATAAGCATTCAAAACACACTTCCGCTAAAATGGATTTCCGATTTTTATGACGTCACCGTGGACTTCAGCTTCTCATCATTTTCTGTCCAATCAAATGCTCTATAGAATCTAAAGCATCCCGCCCCCTATGCTATAAATACCACCTGGCCAAAGCAACCGTGGCTGTAGGCTATCTGACTGTACGTTCAGTAATAAACGCATGCTCAGTGTAGCTGCTCGTGCTCATCAGTTCTATCAGTTAACTGTTGGAGTTACTGGAGTAGTACATAGGCTACTCCGGGATATTATTTATTTAGAGTCAGAGTGACTGTCAGGCACGTCCGAAAGCGAGTAACTTTAGAAAACTGGATTAGCGCTGACTCTGTTTTGAACGATTCAGTTCAATTTGGTGAACTGGTTCGACCGTTTCACAAAAAAAGAACCGGTTCAAAAGAACGATTGGTTCACAAACTAGACATTACTACCGTTGTCACGTCACGGAGCAATATTGGGTTGGAGATGTGTGTTCGGTTGCTCAAACACTCGAGTTTTATTCAAGGGGTTAATCCATCAGCCGGAAACTGAAGCCTCGCGGGGGCCGCCATTGTAGCAGAACCTCACCTGCTGTTAGCATTCCATTGACTTCCATTCATTTTGGCGTCAATTTGACAGCGAATAACTTTACATCTGAGGCGTCCAAAGACTTAATTTGTCCATTATTTATTTCTAAAGAAACACGACAATGTATAAAAGGCTCCATTACTTTGTATCTTACGTTATAGCCCCGTAGAAGCTGTTTTTGTAAAAATAGGCTAACGATTGCGTCATAACCACGCAACTATTTTAAACTCAGTAATTTTATCCCTTAAAACTCATCTTTGATCACCAAAATGACATATTTAAAGGTTTTTTTCCTTGAAAACAAATGTCTTCATGCCTTAAAATAACTTGAATGTAACTCTACGCCCTTGCCTCATTTAGTAGCTATACGTTGTTCCACGTTGTATGAATATGCAAATTAGCCCCGCCTCCACTCACTCACACCAGCTCAGAGATCCACTCATTGATGATCACACGTTGACGTGATTGGTTACAAGGTAGTTTGTGACGTCAGAAACACCACCGATTTCAAACCATGTTTTTGAGACTGTCTTTGGTTCACTGCAGTTTTAAACAGAAAATACTCTGCAATGGTCTTGACTACGACTTTGCACATGGTTTGTCTTAAAGCATATTAAAAACACCACATAGACATAAACAACATTAAAAACTAAAAACATTGTCCTGAGCACTGCCAAACATGCTTTCTTTTGTCCTAACCTCCTTTCAACCCACATGCTTCCTTTAGTCCTAAAGTTCATGAATACTGGCTGTAGCTATACATTTGGACTTAGTGTCAGCTATATCAAACCAGTTCACATGACTGAAGTACTCTGGTCCAGATTGTAAAGTTAAGAACAGAGCTTTTGTTTGGTTTTGACTTATCTGTCGGAGTTCATTTGACTCGCCTGTAATTCATGTAGATTCACTGATAAGACTCCTTAGTATTTTGAGAAGAACAAATATGTGCCTGTTTATCCCCCATGGCAACAAAGGAGTGACTCAAAGAGAGTTGTAGGCAGAGAATCAGCATGTCAGCCATGTTTTCACGCTGGTGTCATTTTTAGAAATGGGCCTATAGGGGTCTGTGACTCAGCAACAGGTGTGAAAAAATGCCTCAATCACATGGCTCAAGTTAAAGGGATAGTTCACCCAAAAATGAAAATTCTGTCAGTATTTACTCACCGAACTGGACACATTCGATTATCATGAAAACGCATCCCAGAGAACGGTCGACTCGGTACCCATGTGTTATTTAACCCTTGGTTCATTTTTGGCCGGAATTGTCCTTTAAGAAGTTTAGACTGATATGGCTTTAAAATGCATGCAGATAATAAACTTTCATGATGAAGGAGACCGGCAAAGTCACGTGAGCTTGACTCCAATAGAGATGATAATCAAAACCAAACAGATGATTTGTTAGTTTTTGGCAGAGAATCCTAGGCACGAGATGTAAAGGCTGTGTCCTCTTCTGGAAAGTGGGTGTGGGGAGCAGCAACTCATTTGCTCGATTTCATGTGCATGAAAACAGCATGTGTTTCGTTCCACTTAAAAATTGTCATTTACAACATGGTATAATAAATGAAATATGGGTTATATACATAATAAATCCCCTTTAAGGGTGAGGTCAGGTAGAAAGGTTTTTAACTGAACATTACTTGTAAAACATTTACAGCAGAAAAAAAATATTCCACCATGTATTGTACTGTTAAAGTGAATTAATTAATATTGACCAAATTCTACCAGATGTGATTTTGAGCTAAAACAAACTTTATTGGAATAGTCTTTAGTCTTTTTGCTAAGTTGCCAGGAAAAAGTATCAATTAGAACAATGTAGATTCCCAAACAATTGCGAAGATTTATCCCAAAAAATCATATGTATAAAATAAGAAGTTAACCTAGTTACCTAACCTGGCAAAAAATCCCATAAACAGGCTAGGCAGACTATAGCAGATTAGGCTATATTAGAGGTAGCTTAGTTACACATTAGTATGGATGTAATCTAGTCGGCTAGATATATTATTAATGATATCTATATTTTACACTTAGCTGAAATGAAGACTTAAATTGTGGTGCACGTGATTTAAATCCATTATTGTTTCTGTCGGGGTTCTGTCACTTCATTCTGTTCATTCTTGGTTTGGTGACAGAGCCCTGACACTCCTGTTGTCTTGTCATGGCGAGCGTGAGGTTTCAAGTTTGCACGGGCTGTGCACTCCTCTTTCTACGTGAGTTTGTTTTTTTGTGCGGACTGTGGTGTTCGGATCCCGGCACTTCAACCTAGTTTGGTTTCTGTTCTGTTTTCTCCAAATACTGAAGCCGGATTTTTTTACATTTTTTGCAGCTGCACAAACCTATGGCATTTCAGCCCACCAAAATTTGCAGAGCCGATTGCCAACCTGCAGTCCTCCTATTCGGACAGTCTCTGGCTCCACACACTTTTACCAAGTGCATGAGAATTCGCGTCATGAACTACCTTGACATCTATCCGGTGTTGGCTTGGTCGGAGAACGAGCTCTGTGCTCACAGATTGCTGTTCCTTAGCCATCTGGAGCATCTTGGGCTCAGAATCAATTCAGCCAAGAGCTTCCTGTCTCCCACCAAGTGAGTCGCTTTTCTGGGGGCATTTATTGACTCGGATCGGATGCGGGCCTGGATCATGCCGGAACGGTCACTGAGTATTCAGCGGCTAGCGGCATCTTTCAAAGTGGGGGCTGTCTTTCCCCTCAAAGCTTTCCAGAGTTTTCTCCGCCTGATGACAGCCCCATCCTCTGTAGAACCGCTGTTCCACATGCAGTCCCTGCAGTATTGGCTGAAAGCCTGAGTCCCACTCTTGGAATCAGGGACATTTGCACCTCAGGGTGGACCACAGGCATTCGATTGGGACTGACCTCTAGATGGAAGGTGGTCACAACAGATGCCTCCAACTTGGGTTGGGGAGCTCTGTGCGAGGCCAAGCCGACGTTCGACTCCTCGTCCAGCCTGGAGCAACGCCTCCATATCAATGGCCTCGAAATGATGGTGGTTTTTCTGTATCTCAAAACCTTCCTGCCAGCCCTACAGGCGCACCATGTCCTTGTCCGTTTGGACAACATGACTGTGGTAGCCTTCTTAAATCGCCAGGGCGGCCTCAGGTCGTGGTCTCTTTGCAAGATAGCGAGACGCCTCCTCCTATGGGCACAGTGCAACCTGGGCTCCTTGAGGGCGGTGCACGTGCCGAGAATGGCCTCCTCCTGGCCTTGGTCCATCTGAGTCTCCATTGGGGATATTTGTGCGGCAGCCGGCTGGTCTTCGCTGTCTACCATAGCTTTTATAACATGGACGCCCCTCCCCTTCAGGCACGGATCTTGTCTGCTTGATTGTCCTGCACCCCTAAATAGTGGTCCGGACTATCTTTGCTGAGGCTCCAGCCCCGTGGCCTGAGCCTCACTAGTTAGCCTATGTTGCCTATAGGACCCTTGTGGTAGCGCCAAAACCAAGGAATATGAAACACGTCTTATTGTGCTTGAAAATGATTTAAAATCACATTGAAAAATGCACAGGAATCGAAATTTAATTTTTTATAACAAGTTTCCAATTCCTGACTTTAAGTATCAGATTTATTCCCAATACGATTGTATAACAGTGATTTAAAAATGTTTATTTAAAATGAAAAGGTACATTACAGGCCACAGTTCAGGTTTATTTATTGACAGCTTTTATCAATTGTGGTCATAAAAATGCAGGCAAACAAAGCAGTAAACCAATCCTTAAGGGCGAGGAAGGAAACCTAGGGTGGAACCAAAGCTCAAAGGTAACACAAATCCCATCTGCCCAGCCTTGTAGAGTTAGTCCTTGGAAAACAGTTCCAGAGATGTTCAAATAGTAAAGTATAAAGATTTATTTGAAATATTTGAACATCAGCAGATAATCAAGTAAAATGTAATGAACTTTGCATTATCTATGGTGAAATTGTTATTGAAGTACATAGTAGATTCAAATGAACAATCAATAACAGACATCTATTTCTAACAGAAGTGTATATGAAAAAAATAGTTCAATCCCACAGTAAAACAAGACATCTGTCACTGTGTAATCTAAACAGTGGCACTGGTTCGGATCAATGCTAAACTAATCCCTTATATTGATAATTGGTCTTTTGGAATACTAATGGAGTTGCTGTGTGTACGCATTAGAGTCATTCTTTGAAGACGCGCACACAGTCAATCATAGGTTGAACTCTGGAATGTGTTAGAAACAGTTTGAGCTACAGGGTGTGACCTACCATGCAAAAACATATATTTAAAACCCTCAATTGTATTTGGCTGTTATTGATCTTTTTGAGATCAGAAACAACAAGACCCACACCGGGACTCAGAGCAACACCATATGCATATACCAGATTGAATATCAATGAGTGTAAATTGTGCTGCTATTGCTTTAAATGTATTAGGTGTCTCAATAGAGTATTAAATGTAGTTTGGCATTTTCATGTCCCATAACTCCAAAGAACTGTTTGAAGGACAGACTAATAATAGAGACATAATTATATAATGGACAGGACGGACCAGTTGCCAAGAGTCAAGAATGAATGACACAGTGGAGCAGCAGGTTCAAGAAATATAGGCTACTCTTTTTATTGAATGTTTATTGAATTTAGCTGTTTCTTTAAAGTGATGGTTCACCCAGTAATGAAAAATATGTCATCACTCTCCCCATAGTCGTTTCATATGTGTATGACTGTCTTTCTGTCTGTTTCTGTGGAACACGAAAGAAAATATTTTGAAGAATTTTGGTTACCATTGACTTCCATTGTATGCACAAAAAGAACACTGAGACACTTCTAAAATAATAGCCAATATGTTTTTATATTCCAAAGAAGAGAGAAAGTCATACAGTTTTGGAATTATATGAGGGTGAGTAAATAATGACAGAATGTTCATTTTTGGGAGAACTATCCCTTTAACAAAATGTTTATATCTGATCTGAACTTTATAATTGATTTTATTGGTGCAATCCATATAGTTAGGTTAATTCAGTTATATTAGAAATATGTTACTAATTCATTTAAGTGTGTGATGGAGCAAAATACAATGTGATTCAAAGATCTATATTGATCATCCACCATGTTAAAAATAGGAAGTGTAGTATGTAGACAAGTAGACCTATCCATATTGGGATTGTGTTGTTTATGCCAATTTTTAAGTCATCACGAAACAGAAGTTTCAATAGTGTTTTCTGAGTAAAACGGCTTCTCATACAAGAAAAAATGTAGGATGGGACTTGATTTTGTCCATTGGCAATTGATTGGATCATTAGATCATTGTCATTTGCTATTGCTGCAATCATAAGTGAGTGACAGGTTGTCCCGTAAACAAGTCATCAGAGAAGAGAAGTTGCTGCAAAAGGGAGGGTAAATTATTTTGATTAAAGGTAAAAAAAGATGTGCATGGATAAATCATTTTTAATAAATACTGCAGTATTCCATGGAAAATAAGAATTTGATTTCATTGTGACTTTAACATGGCTGACAAAACTGGTAATGCACCAAGTAGCCTATAGGCATCCCTATACTGTCTTTGCAGTGAACAGATGTGTGACTCTCTCAAAATACATAATTTCGGAAATAAAATATTAAGGATTTTATTTAGTGGTTTAATATTGTACAATAATATATATTCAATATAAAGTTTTTTTTCTTTCACAGAGAGAGAACACTAGTGTGTGAGCGTCCCGCGTTCTCTGATTGGCTGAGCTGGCGTTCTCTTCAAGTTGTCAAAACTACAGAACTGCGCCTCTTCTCATTGGACGAAAATAGTTCCAAGCAGTGCCAGCAGGTGACCGCTCGGCCAATCAGAACTCTCCTTTCATGTTGTCCTAGAGACCGTGGTATTTCAGTCAACGAGTTCCTTAAACTGACATTTCAGAATGTGTTATCTAACTGTCTCAGAGTTTCACCCAATAGAAATACTTTGCTTCGAAGTCGAACTACAGCATCCTTCTTTTGAAATTCTTTTTCACATCCTTCATTTGTTGTGTAGGCAATACGTGTGTGTGTAGTGTTGCGTTTGTGTGTATGTATGAAATATTAGCCCAGCCCAGCAGCCCTTCCTATTTCCCCTCCCTTTCCTCCAACAGTCTCAGTCGGTTCGCCCGCAGCACTTGCGTTTTCTCGGCCGGGGGTTCATTTCAGAGATGGCTGCGAAAGTGTGTAGATCGGTCCTCCTCCTGTCCCGGAGCAGCGGAACCGTAGCCTCTTCTGCGTTCCCCGCATTCGGTGTCTCCTCACAGCGACAGCATGAGAGCACAAGAACGGTGAGTTCCTGGAAAGGAAACCAAACATGGGTGCTGCTACTACCGCTGCTGCTGCTGGACAAGGGGAGGGTTGTGATGGGAGAGATAAGGGGGCTGGGTTCCTCTCTTTGGAGAGGATTAGATAAAAACAACCCGCGTAGGAAGTGTTTTGGGACGTTGCTGTCCGCATTGAGTGTTGTCGTGCATTGCACAGTGATTATCAGCAGTGCTGCATCATTAACCAGTGGACTTTCAGTC
This sequence comes from Siphateles boraxobius, assembly GCF_051911475.1. NCBI lineage: Eukaryota > Metazoa > Chordata > Actinopteri > Cypriniformes > Leuciscidae > Siphateles > Siphateles boraxobius. The sequence continues at coordinate 567,043 of NW_027508705.1, read as the reverse complement.
TAGCTATACAAGACGTCCCGTTTACTGGAGGCGTTTACACATGTGCAGTCAGTGTCTTGGCTTGACTCGTGTATGAAAATTACATTTCAAGTTTGCATGCATGCTAGAGAATTGGACGCAAGCGACCGGATGCGCTTTTGGCGCATTGGCTCCGTGCAATCCGTTCCTGGATAACCTTGATAGCAACAGTGGTCTCAACTTTAACGCTATCTGTACGGACAACTCTGAGACATCGCGCGCTCTCCGTGATTGATTACGTGGCATTGGACCGTTTCACTGATTCCAAGCATGCAACGTGTTCTTTCAAGCTTTGCCGAACTGGACGGACCGTATGAGTGTGTTTGATCCACTGCAGCGTCCGATTGTGTGTGTGTGTGTGTGTGTGTGTGTGTGTGTACAAAGCGATCAGAGAGAGAGTGACAGTGCGGCAGGACTCCTGCGTTCTCACAGAACGTTGCGCTTAAACATTCTCGAGACGCGTTTTTAAAAGTTGAACTATTCTTAACTTGACGCGCCGCCTAAAACGCAACGTAGCGTCCGTATGACGCATGCGTACTCAGAATAAAATAAAATAAAACGCAAGAATGCGTACAGTGAGAACGCCCCCTGCTCGTCTGAGCACTGTCATTGTTGGGTTGGGGGGGAAGGATTAGACTCTTTCTCTCTCAGGCAAAGCATGTTCAGTTCAGTTCTTCGTTTAATTATGCCACTCCTCCTCTTTACTCCCACACACCTCCCTTTCTTCCTGCGGGTGTTTCCCGTTTCCAGGGGCAAGCCTGTGGGTTTTCCTTTGAGCGAACTCCAGTGCGCAATGCTCAATGGCGCTCTTGCATTTTTTGGATGCTCGTCAGCTGGAGAAAAAACATACGGGCAGCCCCTGAGACACCACCATCATAGCTTTTCATTTGTTCCACCTCGATGACTTTTTAGTAAAAACGAGAAGAATGTGAAGAGGAAGGGCAGAAGTTCCCTTTCATCTAGGAACTGTGCTATTACCATGAGAATATAACCTTTTTTTGGACGCTAACACATTTGATATACAGCTCAATATTCCACATTTACTAAAAGTACAAAAGATATATTTTTAAACAAAGTGCTTGGGTAGTTCCATATTTCTGGGCAATATTATTGTGGTAGTACCATGGTATTTAAAAAAACTTACAGTACAATAGATAATACTTTATACTTACAAAATTTCCCACATTAGCAAAACCATGTCATTCTATGTTTTTGGACAAAGGATACCAAAACAAATGTTTTATCATGACTCGTGTTTAAGGGGACTCGTAACTGAGTGCACCACACAATTATGAGCCAGTTCAGCTTCCCAGCAAGTTTACTACGTCAAAAAGTCCTAGATATGGAGCTTATTATGTGATTTAAACATAGTTTACAGTTAATGCAGGTCATGACAGGATTTTGAAAGGAACCTACAAAAATAAATCTTTATTAATCAACAATCTGCCCATTTAACCAAAATTTGTGTGAAAAGGAATTAGTTGTTGGTGTTTTACTGCCCCTCGTGTTCATTTGAATTGTGCTTATAAGGTATGGATTCGGATTTTCAAAAAAATTTAGGTAGAGGCCTGTTTTTCTAGGTTGTGATTTTCAATTATTCAAAACTACCACTGTGACAATAAAGTGGTATTCTTTTAAGTTCTTTATGGTACACTGTGGATTAAGCAATCCCATCATGAATTTCTGGTGTTATTTGTTCATTTCTCTCTGGGCAGTAATATTTGTGGCTTTGCTGGCATTTATAGTGTTTCAGAACCAAGCCGTGGTCTCTTACGGCGCTCGGCACAAACCTGTCAGGCTGAGACACGGCAGTGACAGGTCTCTGACAGAAAGGCCATGCTGTCTGAGTATCAAGTCTCAAAGCACCGTTTTATCATAAACATCCGAAGCACAGCTGTGAGGTTTTTAACGAATTGCTACAGCACAACGTTTTCCCTAAGGAATGTGCAGTTCAGTAGAAATAATAAGGCTTTGAGTGTCTAAAAACACTTTGATCCTTAGCTGGACATGAGCAGTGGAGAGTTCTAATGCTAAAAAAAGTCCTCTTGGATCACTGAAACGCCAATCGCAGTGTCAGATATTAATCCTGACTCTGATGTCAGACCCATGAGATATACACTTAACTCTTGTTAGCTTCCTACTGACTCAACTGTTCAATAAAAGCCTCCATTTTTGAATGTGGACAAGTACAGAGACTGCTGAAAAACAAAGTATACTGATAAGAAGTAGATCACCCTGTGATCTTTGTGGTCCACTCCAGTGTCTTTCTGCCATGTCTTTTTAAGGGTCATCAATTGAGTTTACTCTGTTTCTTCTTGCATATGCAGAGAGCATATGCGGAGGGTGAGCTAGCTTCAGGGTAACGCTATGAATTCTGGGAGGTGTGTCCCTCTGCATACCTTAGAGTTGTTAAAAGAAACATGCAGCATTCATTTCCAACCATCTGGAGTCATGCATTCTGTACCAAAGATTTTTTGCGATCATATTAGCCATTTTACAAGGTTTTTGCTCCATTCAAAACACATTAGATGAATCACTTGTGGGGTCAATTATTGGAATTTACACAGACGATTAAATATCAGTGATGACATCATATTGAAGCGACTCAAGCAAGCATGTATGGAGTGTTTTTTTTTCCATCGGCATGGCAGCAAACGTGTTGAACCTGGCCTTTCAACTTGAAAACATTTTAGATGTTACAATCCAAAAAGTTTGGTTGCATATTAAAGGAGTCATATGATGCGTTTTCATGATTTCCTATTTCTTTAGTGCGTTATGTACTGTAGCTGTTTGAGAATGAATAAGGTCTGCAAATTTACAAAGGTCAAAGTTTCCCACAAAAATGTTTTGTTGTATTTAAAAGAGAAGGCAGATCCAGACCTAGCTAAAATGCCTCGATCGAATCCTCCCTCAACGACCTACGTCACACGGTGGAAATAATGCCACCCAAATGCATATGCAAAGAAAGAGGGCTTCAGTTATCGTAGTTGTCACCGCCAGGTCGTGAGACGCTTTGTTTCTATGCGAGAGCAAAAGCAATTTATTTGGCCTTCCGAAAGTGGATTATAGGTGATCTTTGAAAATAGCATCATGTGACCAATTCAAATGTGTAAATGAATGTAATTTTAAAATGAAATGTTATTATATACTGGATGAATTTGTATTTTTACTCCCGTCACTCACTCTCTCTTTGTGATCATGAACATCATGAAATCATTCGGTTCCAGTATTTTTTTTTTTTAACTGAATGGTTTTGAATTATAATCCTGCCCAGTGCCTGTTTATCCAATTTAGATTTAAGTGGCCCGATTAACTGCCGTCGTGATTGACTGAGCGGCCTCAGCGATCTTGAGTAGCAGGAGAAGAGGGAGATTGGTCTCTAGACAGAGATTGCAACTCTCATTGTCCATTTTTACAGCCAATGGTGAGACAAGAACTCCGAAACCAATACCAGTTTGTGATCGTCCTGAATTAGGCTCCAGGTTGTTTTGACTATTTAAACTATCTAAAAGGACAATGCTTGATGAGCAACATAACGTGACTGATGTGTTCCTGGCTTTATATTTGCTTAATTTATATGGTTTTATAATACTGGTCTGCCTGTCTCTCTCAGTGAATGTCTCAAAGCATTCTCTTATCTGTTATAAGGAGCTCTATATGTTTTCAGATTGCGGTTGGCACTCAACTATCCTTTGTGTTGATAAAAGAGTGCACCGCTGTGACTAGAATGCTGACAAGTTAAAATGTGCTTCGATGCATGATCATATTAACAATGAGATTTTTTTGCATTTCATCCCCACTAAAGCTCTGTTGCCAAAGCCATACACAAAACATGGGACACTATTTTAGAGCATCCTGCCACAAGCACTTAAAAAAGTGGACAAACCAGCCTAATCATACTGGAATAGTTCACCAAAAAAGATAATTGTCATAATTTACTCATGTTGTTTTGGACCTTTGACACAAAATAAGATTTTTTAGTGTTTTCTTTCTCCATACAGTAAAGATTAATAGGGTCCATGTTGTTTTGGACCCCATGGTATGAAGAAAAACATTCCTCAATATATCTTCTTGATGATTTATGGAGCTTTGCACATTGCTAGCATTTATGGTTGCATGAATAGTCGTAGTAATGCTTGCCTTTGCAAACACACCTAGTAATCAATATACAGATGCTGATTAGACCCATCAGGATTTTAAGAATGAGTAGCCTAGTCTTTTAAATGGAAGTCTCTCTCTATGTTTTAACAATAGAGCGTGTCATTTATTCAGCCTTAAGGAATGTCAGAAAGGGCAAACTCTGGGCTGAATAATAAGCTCAGAATTATGCAATACTCTTCCTTTATGTCTCATAAAAGATGATCCATTGGTTCAGTGTTCATGGTTGTGCACCTAATTATGGCTTGGTACAGATGTGCCTTTAATCATTCTAAATTCATAGATGCAGTTTTGTATTTGAACACTATTGCGTCATTTGGGTACACTCTGTGTAAGCTCAACATTGTGTCCCTGTGTATCTTTCCCCACTGAAGTATAAACACAAAATGCTTAAATAGAGGGATTGACAACATCATAAACAGAAGCTTTTCTTCCAGCTGTATCTCATAGCGTGCCTCCAAATATACTTTCTTACTATTTAGGAGGCGAAAAGCACTACATGGATTGAGTAGAATGTCCGAATTCATAGCATGCATAAAACAGTAGGTGAAAAGTATCCATATCACCTACTTCTGCAGGATTCTGATGTATGCATCCAGTAAATCCCATGTGGCCACGTAAGATGAGTTATGAATGGCAGAACATATTTTTTTAACAAATGCAAAGTTCGTTCCTCAAATGTTTTACTGTTAGACCGTATATAATTTAGGAACCAGCTATAGTTGATGCCAGGGACTGTTCCAAAGCGTAGTGAGCTGACTACTGCTGGTCTACTGCATGAGTATCTTCTGTATGCAATGTCATTTGTAACTCCCTAAATGTGCAGCAACCCTTCTGTGTTTGCGACTTCCAAATACTACGCCTCATGCATGGAAGACTTGATATCAGTACAAATTATACTGAATCACAAATGATATTAATATATCCTTTTGGCATGTTTGGCATTTGCATATTGCTAAGCTAACAGCACAATACTTTAATAAGCATAATTTAGCCAAAAGTAGTCCTTTTTAATTTGATTATTATTATTTTATTTTTTTTGGTTTTGAATAAATTTCTAAACATAAAATTCAGCTTTAAATAAAGACTGTTTCACTTCTCATTTGGAATATTGTGTCTTATAGCCATCTTCTATCTGTACTTAATCAGTTTAAGTAGGCTAAAATTAAGTTCTCAAGGTTCTTGAGTGTGGAGAGGACAGTATTTAGCATTTTTGGTGACAATATTGAAGGTTATTTGAGCTGCTTTTAGTATAAGTGCCCTTACATGAAGGCTTGACCTCCTCAGTGGTACCGGGCAGCTTGCTGTGCTTTTCTATTGCCCATAGGTGCAAGTCATGCTTAATGCGGGCAGTAATGGAGGCCGGTGAGAGTAATGTGATGATGGATGAGGAAATGGTTGGTTACCCCTTCTGCTCTGATGTTTCTTCTAGATTCTGATACTGTTATGAAGCCAGGCCCTCTCATTGGTTAGTGAATATTGGATGCATCACAATGTCATTATCTTTGACAGGAAAACAAATCTCTCTCCATTGAGGATCTGCATCAGCTTGGTAAATTAGGCTTAAAGACGAAGGTCATCCGAGCTGAGATTCCGGTCGGACGGATGCAGCATGTTAACTATAGGTTGGTGTAATGCTGAATGAATGCCTGATTGGGTTGATAATTGTTTCTATGTGCTTTTACATGTGAAATGCTTCATGATGTGCTCCAAATATACGTTTAATGGTTTGCAGGTATGCATATTTTAGTCGTTGAAGGTCCCTCTGCTTTTATCACTTCTACAATTATTTCTTGCAATTCTACAATTCTTTTTTCTGGATATCGTTATTAACCTTCCCCTGCTCGTTTTCATTATTCAGCTTTTATTTAATTGCAAAACAGTGAATGAAATCTGCCTTATTTGATTTGAAGTATTACATAATTTTGAGCACCTCGCTGGAAATGAGCTCAGGGGGGAAAAACACCATCCTACACAAACTGTATGAGATTGCTCGCCTGGCATACTCAAGACCCTGTCATTTGTAGTCAGTGTGGGAAATATTAAGCCTGGGATTTTTAAAAAATAAGTTTTTATTGATGGAATTGTGGAATATATGAATATTAAAATAAAAGGAGGAAACGGGCAATAAAGAAATAGGAAAGACCTATGAATATATTTCTAAGATGTCTATGTTATAATATGTTATTGTTATGCTTCCCAGAATTTCCATAGTTGATACTAAATAGAAATAAAATGTTGATACCATTGCAAAAACTAATATCCACTCTTTACTTTTAAAAGTCAAATATTAATATGAGCATTGCATAGCATGTAGCCTTCAATTATTTCTCAATTACATAATTGAGAAGTTTTTCAAGTAATTATTTAATGCAAGTAACACACATACAAACTAGAAAACAAAGTAAACCGTGTTTGAAGTGCAAAATGTCAGATCTGTGCAAAGTCTAATGCATTTTTGAGACATACAGTTTTTGTTCAACTTGTTTACATTCACTTTAAACCAAATGTGTTACTTTGCATTCATATGTTAGGAATGGCATTTTGGACCAAGAAGCAAATTTGACACATGCAGCCACATTACCGCATGGGACGAATAAAAGTAATCAAAGTACCAGTACTTTTGAAATTCCTACCTTTGTATTTAAATTCATAAGATAGTGTTTGTCAGTTAGACTGCATATAGCATCAGGAAATGAACAGATTTAGCATTGCATTGCACTGAGGTTTGGGGTGAGATTATTTTATTTGCATTTCCAGCCCTTGTCATTCTTATCAGCGGATTTTTATGGCTGCCTTTTATCTTGCACTGCTTAGAAACCACAGAATACTACTTCACAACAGGACTGGAGCCACTATCTATCTTTTCAAAAACCTATGGCAACCTCCACCTTTTACTCTTCCCTACTTTTTTGGTATATTGTGGCCCATGTGGAACTAAAGCTGCGTTTCCACCGCAGGAACTTTCCCCAGGATCTAGGGACTTTGGGGTGGTACTCTGTGTGTTTCTACCACAGGAACCAGATTCTAAATGAAGTTCTGGGTAAACAGTTCCCCTTCCATGCTTGTGAGCTAGTACTTTTACAAAGTTCAGGAACTTTCGGGGGTGGGACTTGGGCACTGAACATGCTGATCAGTTGAGTTCATGCAGCATTTTGATTGTTTTACTCCATGTAGCATTTTATTTCAACCACCCTTTTTAAAAAGTCTGTTGTGGTGCGTGCAGTAAGAGTTGTTTGCTATTCAAATCAATGGAGTTCAAAACATGTGCCTAATCTTCACGGTACTTTAGTCCGTGATGAAACATAGACAGCAACCGGTCTGGGGGAAAAAAAAGTTTCTGGGACGAATTGTTCTGGGTACTTTTGGTGGAAACGCACCTTAAAGGGGCATTTGGCAACTCTAGCTATTTCTTCGCTGATTTTCACTTTTGTTGTCGCATGTTTTCTCAACGAGTTCCCCCTACAGCTGTGAGGCGTATATTTCACAACAATGTCGTTAAAAAACTCACTTGCGATTACCCTCTTCCCCCTCTCTACCGCTGCTCGTTCTCGCTTCTCACGAGACTTCCTATTTCCAACTTACCGGGACGTTAGTCCCCGTGTTGCAAGGTTGGTTTTCCGCCTAGGAACGTTGGGGGGAGCGGGGAAAGTCACCATTCTCACCAGAACAGGTTATTAAACCATCCAAATGATTTCTAAACAGTTTTATTAAAGGTATAGCGGAGGATCTTTCCGAATTTTAGAGAAGACCCGCCCTCTCCAATTTAAAAAAAAATGCACATGCACAACACTCTATTTGCTCCCGAGAGGGAACGCCTATTAAACGTGTGCACGAGAGAGCATGCGCAAGCCTAGTTCACCAAATTTGGGTAGTCACGTTTGGTGGCAGTTATGTTGCAAATTATAAACTAACTCAAAAACATTCATGCAAGACAAAATGTCAAATGCCCTTCCGTGTTTTATTTACTTATTATACTGATCGATTGAGTGACCGAGGACTCAAGACATGATATGCAATGGAGAAGTAGCTTGTTGCATTTGTGTAATAAATACTATGGTGAACATTGTAATTATCGAAAATGAACACAAGGTTTTAGAATATTTCAGCGTGATACCATTTACCATTTGGTCATAAGGCTACTTTAGACAAATTGAGATGTTTACCGTGTCTACTCGGTGCATGACTTGTGCCAGGGCTAGCATCGCTAATCATAGATTACATTAACTTTTACTAGCAGTGATTTTAAATGGATTGCTCCAAATAGCATGACAAACTTTACCTGTCTAGTAGAATCTTCGTGACTGTGGCATCAGTGGGAAGCCCAACCTGTGCTTTTAGCGCATGCCAGTGTGTGAAATATTCACCCAAAATCACTCTGGTCTTGTTTCTATATTCTGCGGCCTTTCTCTTCTTATCATACACTTCGTATACATTTTTTCTCTTTCGACCCTCAGACATTTTCAAAGGAATGGCTGAAACCGTAACTCATCACACATAATACACCTGAAAGTGCGCATGCGCAGAAAGTGAAAACTACATAGGGACGAGCAACGTACGACGGCCTTACGTAAACATATCACCAGAATGATTGACACTTAGGTGGACCGATAGTATAGGCTACCCACCCGGAAAAAGAAAATCTTCCGCTATACCTTTAAGTTGAAATAGTTGCCGAATTCCCCTTTAAATGGGGTGGATTTATTTTGTAAGCATTTTTTTTTTCGTAAAAAAAAAAGAAAAAAAAGAAAAAAAAAAGAGTAGTTTTTCTTTCTTATTGTTGGTTTGAGTTCTAAACTTGTGAGAGGCTCCCTGTGCATGGTTGATCAATTAGCAGGGCATTGACATTTGTAGGCTTGTTATGTTTGTTTTGTAGCTGAAAGTTTAAGGGAGGCATACAGTAGATCTGCACCAAAAAGACCTCACTTTGGTAATGAGACCCTGATTGCTTCTTACCAGGGTCAGTGGGGCTGGATTTGGTGTTTGAAAAGTACCTAAAGCTTTAAACTGTTGTCAGAGGTCATTAAGGGGAACTGAGTGGAGAAGTGATAAGTAGTGACCTTGCTATGGTTTTGTGGTGGATCTGTTGCAATGTCAACAGTTCATGTTGTGGGAAATACTTCTGCCTTGTATTTCAAATACCTAGGCCACATGTAACTCTCACGCAAAGAGCAGACAGAAAGACGTAACCGAATTCATGTTAAAGAGTTAAATTTACTCATCCTTATGTCATTTCAAACCTTTGTGACTTTCTTCCACACAAAAGGAGAAACACTGACGTAGTTACTCTTGTACTCTTCCATGTAATTAAAGTGAATGAGGATCTGGTCTGTTGAGCTCCAAAGTAAAAAATAAATAAAAATAATTCACTATAAAATTCCTCTTCTAACAATACCTTTGTACCTTTGAAAAATACCCTAATATAAGTTTACTTCAGTCATCCCAAGCTATACTTTAGCTTGGATATCGCACATTTGTAGTTTGATTGGTCATAACAATGCATGTCGTCATTTTTATTATATGACAAGAGCAGCTGTTAAATTCTTCAAAATCTATGATTTTGTGTTCCAACAAAGAAAAAGTCCTAAAGGTTTGGAATGAATAAAGGGTGAATAAAATGATGACAGGGTTTTCATGTTTGGGTGACCTGTCCCTTTAATGTTTTACTCTTCAGTGAAGCATGCAAATGACTTTATATACTTCCATAGTAAGTCACCTTCATCTTAGTTAATTGAGAATACATTTACAAAGATTGTGCGCTTAATGAATAATCATTAATGGAGGGGTTAGTGGAAATCTTTACTTGCATATAATACTGGCTAATTAGTGCAATTAAAATGCCACAAACAAGCCTAGGCGTCCACACGATGACCTGAAATCTGAGTTACCACAACAACAGTGCTCTGCCAGATTTACCGTAGAGCACTCTGAGAACGGCATAAACAAACAATCCAGCTCCAACTGTCTCAACAGCTGCCATGTTGTTTTTTCTAGTAGATCTAGTACCTCGACTGCCCATTTCTTCTGCATACAATAGACAAGTGCAGAACCAGTCATACTGGCTATCTGAGCAGTTTGTGATTTTGGTTTAAAGATGTGTGCGAGTGTATTTGACCTAGATATTCCAAGGACACAGTTGTTCTGCGAGCTCCCATCTGACTTCCTGGTCCTGCCAGGCCTGTCGCGGAGCTCTCGATGGGCTGTCTGCACCATAATTTACCCCCCCTTTGAATGAAAAGAGAATGGGAGGGGAGACGGACTCTGTCGGGCTTGATCTCGTCCACTTAAGCTCTGTATCACAACAGGAAATCGATATAATTACACAAAAGCTAAGCATGTTGGGGAATAGGAGGTTGTGCAGGATAATGGTGACTGAAGGAATTAAAAGAAAGGGAAGGAATTAAAGATTGAGGAAAATTTTCCTTAGTGGAAAAACAAGAAAAGCAACCCATCCTTCAAACTGATCTGTTAACCTTTCGGGCTTGATTTTATTAACTGTAACAGAGCAGCCTCACACACTGGCCTCCTCTGGGTGGGGTTGAGATATTGGAAAACTAAAGCTTAGACAACAACATTCCTATTCGGTTTTGTCAGAGATGTGCTTTCACATGCCTTAGCAAATAATAGCTTGGCAAATTAGACTGTAGATAAACTTGGTAGTGGACTAGGCTAGAGTTTTGATCCACATCTTAAAATTTATTGCTGAGAATCAGGACAGATTATTCTGGCTTCCCATGATTTTCAGTCGCAATGTGTGGCTTCTTTTATGTAGTCATTGGAAAAAAAGAACAAAAGAATCATTGCTTTGGTCAGATCTGATGTAAAACTTTCCTTCTAATTCACCCTATTACTGTTCACGTGGTGCTTCAGTTTTTATTTTGGTGAGCTTCTAGTTACTAGGAATAGGAGGGCAATGTCAAAGGCAGTTACAAACAGTCAGTAAGTGTTTACCAAAATCTTGTTGATTTGAGTCACGTAGTGATATCTTGCCTTAAGCAAATTTGTAGAATTTTGAGCATCACCCACTAGTACCTCATGATATGATACAGATTGTGAATCATTAGTCACAATTCATCAAAATGCATCTTGGTACAATAATTTAAGTGTAGTTGAAACTGTGCCAAACTTGTGAGATACAAAAATTAATCCGTTTCAACATCTGCTGGATGGTTCTCAGCCCAATATGCTGCTTCAAATGGGCTTTTCACACTGCTTAAAGGATTCACTTTTAAAAAAACTTTTGCTGATATTTTACTCACCCCCATGTCATCCAAGATGTCCATGTCTTTCTTTCTTAAGTCGAAAAGAAATTAAGGTTTTTGATGAAAACATTCCAGGAATTATCTCCATATAATGGACTTCAATGGGGCTCAAACGGTTCACGGTCCAAATGACAGTTTCAGTGCAGCTTTAAATGATACCAGACGATGAATAAGAGTCTTATCTAGCGAAACGATCGGTCATTTCAAAAATAAATAAAAAAGTTTAAGTTGTAATAGCACAAATGCTCGCCTTGCTCTGTTCTGTGATGCGCGTTCGTGATGGTACGTAATACGCAATTACGTTGAAAAGGTCACGCTTCAGTGTTTACAAATGTGAGGAAGGCGGACCATATACACATTCAAATGTCTTTGTGTCAGTTTACCGTTTAAAATGCCCATTTCATGTGCGTATTCCTGGGTGTTTTAATATTAAAAAGGCTAAAAGTATACATTTGTAAACACTGACTCGGTACGTCCGCTTGCGTCAAGCGTGACCTTTTTTATTTATTTTTGAAATGACGATTGTTTCGCTAGATAAGACTCTTATTCATCGTCTGGTATCGTTTAAAGCCCTTTGAAGCTACACTGAAACTGTTATTTGGACCTTGGACCGTTTGGGGCCCATTGAAGTCCATTATATGGAGAAATTCCTTGAATGTTTTCATCAAAAACCTTAATTTCTTCTCGACTGAAGAAAGAAAGACATGGACATCTTGGATGACATGGGGGTGAGCTAATTATCAGCAAAAGTTTTTTTAAAAGTGAACTAATCCTTTAAACACCAGTTTATCATCTTTTTAAACCCCACTTGAACCCTGATTATGCAGCATTTCACACTTACAATTTTGAGTTAAGGTTAGTATCGCTTTTTAACCTAGTGCATGGTTAGCACTGCTTTTGCATGAAGAACATTTCCCTCATTTTTTTCTGCGTAAACTTTGAGAGGAAAAATCTAAATATATAATCTAAATGTGATGTAAAGCGTGTTAATTCCATTGAAGAGGAGACCGCTTTAAGTAGTGTGCTGTGCTCGTCCAGTCAGTGTTATTGACTTTGTAAATATGCAAAAAAGAACATTTAAACCAAATTTGTCTTGAATCATTGGCCAATTACAGTACAGTAATGATCAGAATATCTCTTCTTCTGTCTTTTTTTTTAATTCTTGTGAACTCTTTTTAAGTGCCGTTTAATCAACTAGGTGAATACAGCACATTGAAAACATACATTACCAGAAACTAGCAAGCCATAATATTTAAAAACGAAGGTGCATCACAAAGCTGATATAGCAAGTAGTCCTTTGAGGTGAATGAGAATGCTAATGTAAACCTTGTGCCAGAGTCACCAATTTAATCCCTCACATCCAACATGGATGCAAAGAATCCAAAGCATCCAATGTCGAGTCGAGTTTGTCATGTACAGCAATGTTACACTTTCCCAAGATACCACAGAAGAAAAGCTTTTAATTCGCCTGCTGTCAGTAAGACAGACATGGTGGTTTCGTTATTCTACATTACAGGCCTTGTTTTAGGTCACTGCGGTTGGTTAAAAGTGTTTAGAAAGATGGAGATGTTCCACATTTCCTAATTGTCAGACATATGTGGGTAAGCTGTTCAACCACGTCATATGAGCCTTTCCAGAGGAGTAATTGTATGTGATGTCCATGTAGCCGAATGGTAATTGATCTGTAGGAAAGGCACACTGTCCATTGGGCTCTGCCGGACTCCACATGACTTTGACTACTATCCCTCTAATCTCTCTATTGTACTGTATGTTAAATAAGCAGTCATGAGAGTGAATGCTGCTACCAGCTCTCATGGTTGAACCAAAGTTTGTGAGATAACGAGGGCAGTTGTGCGGCTCTCTCATCCTTAATTCAGCATGTGCCGCTGTGTCTATGCTGAGTAATGGTGGTCCTGATGTAGATGACTCAGCTTCCCGCTGTTTCATTACTCCGTAGCTTGTTTCAAAATTTTGCAGGTGAAGAAGACAGGACCAGATTTAAAGAAAGTGCCTAGTCCATTGTATGTAATGTACGAAGCACCAACCACAAGGAGGTCACCTCTGAACTTGATATTGGTCACTGTAAATATTTTACATTTCAATTCAGTGAACTCGATTCAATCTAACTGGCATACGAAAACCACAAGAAATTATTTTTCTTTCACTGCCATTCGCTCAACAAAAGATAAATTGTTAGTTCACCCAAAAATGAAATTTATCCAATAATTATGGCTTATAAAGTTCTAAATATAGATATTTTCTAAATAAAATTGCATCGCTTTGCTTCAGAAGGTCTTTTATTAACCACCTGGAGTCATATGGGTTACTTTTATGGTAAATGAATGCGCTTTTTGGAGCTTCAAAAACTCTATTCACTTCCATCATAAAGCTTGAAGAGCCGGGATATTTTTTAATATAACTCTGCTTGTGTTTGGCAGTCATTATAGACCTATGATGGCTTGAGGGGGAGTAATTTATGGGATCATTTAAATTTGTGGGTGAACTACCCATTTAAGGTTGTGTTTAATTTAGCATCTTTGCAGGAAACGGATGTCTGGGAAATAAAGGTGGGCAATAAGACCAAGATAAGTGTGATAACCACCAACATCTTATATCCGAAGCTGTGCTATATGGACACCTGTGACCTCACATCATTTGAATTCTATGTTAATGATAGCCAACTGAAACAACTAAACTTCACTTCACAATTTCGCCCTTTAGTGACAAGGTCTTCTCGTCTTGACTTCTCTGGGATGCATCCCAATTTATTCTTCTTACTTTGTGCAATTATACTGCAATATGAACGTAGTAGGAAAATCTTTAAAAACGAATTTCCACGTCAAACAGTATTCTGTCATACCACCTTGCCCTAGTCGATAGTAGTTCATTCAGAGGGGAGGATCATGTCAACCTGTTTAGTTATTGGCATTGTTAGTATTTTCACCTGCACATAAAACAATTGATTTGTTTGATGATGCTTTAAGTTGTCGAAACCCCACATGACCGTGCAATGAACCTTAACTGGAAACCAAACCAGGCGTTATAATTGCAAGGATGAATGTGAGGTTAACTTGTTTGTTGACTTGGCAAGTAGGGGGTCAAGGCACAATTGTGTGTGTTGTTTGTGTGTCTTGTGGTAAAAACTCTTGTTTGATGGGGGAGTTTGTGCTGTGGATCAGTATGTCAGCCTCGGCTCTTGAGTAGGAGATTTGCAGCCCTGCTCTAGCTATAGGCTGTCAAAGGGATACGGGTTTACCCGCTACACTGATTTATGAATAAGCACACTTTTCCTTCTGCATGCTTATGCCGTTTCATCTAACAGACCGTGAGTAATTTTGCTGTGGCATATAGTATTTATCATTTAAAGTATCTTTAAAGCACATCCCTAATTTGAGTCTTTAACATGATGCAAGGTTAATTGTCAAAGTAAGTCCTTAAGATCCTGTAAATAGAAATATTAACACTCGCATGCACACACACTAGGATCACTCTTCTAGTTCTACCATTAGTCGATGCTTTGGGGTCAATAGGTTGTGAATTTTATGACTTGAGTTTTATGCGTTTTATATGGCATTCATTGGCCGACCAGTTGATTAATGTTGTGGACGACTAATTGACTTCTAAAAAAAGTATTAACAGAAGTAGTTATGCCAGCTCTAGCAGCTGGTATTTTTTTGTTCACAAACAGAATTTGCAGTGCGTGATTTTCTGTGTGCCACAAGGGAAATAAGACAATAGAAAAAACAAAGGAAAATCTTGAAGCACTCAATAACTCTCAGAGGGGTTTAGTAGGCAGAGCAGCGTGTGTGAGGGTCACCCTGGTTAAAGAATTACATCAGGTCTCCTTGGCAACTAATAAACCACCAGACTGTTGCAATATAATGCAACCAGCATTCTAATACTGAGGATATAAATGTAGATTAAAAAAATGTGATTTATAGATGTATAAGATTTGGGTCATGTGAGGAGTTCAGTGAAACTTTACACATTGTCAAGTCAGTCAAGTCACCTTCATTTATATAGCGCTTTTAACAATATGGACTGCTTCAAAGCAGCTGTACAGTGATAATAGGAAATTAAAGTAACATTGATTATTTTGGCTTTACAGCAGCTCTAGAGTAATGTTATTGTCCAGCTAAAGTTAGTTTTGATTGATTCACTTCCGTCGCAA
This sequence comes from Siphateles boraxobius, assembly GCF_051911475.1. NCBI lineage: Eukaryota > Metazoa > Chordata > Actinopteri > Cypriniformes > Leuciscidae > Siphateles > Siphateles boraxobius. The sequence goes on along the minus strand of NW_027508705.1, from coordinate 551,434 downwards.
CGATCATTAGTTATTAACTTAGGGGCCGCTTGCACGACACCGTTCTAACAGAAAATCTTTAATGCGATCCGGCCGCTCATTTGCATAAAACAATGCCTGGTGGCTCTGAGAATTTTATCGCTTCCGCGTAGCCAAGTGAATCGGAATTATCCCGACAACGTTTTATCAGTACAGAGGTAAAGGAAAGGAGGCATTCACAAGGGAGAGACTAGTTGACACTTCAGGACGTACTGAGGAGCTAAACCATTTAGTGCTTTGTAAGTAATCAGCAATATTTTCAAATTTATACAATGTTTCATAGGGTGCCAATGCAGTGTTGACAGAACCAGGCTAATATGGTCGTACTTCCTGGTTCTGGTAAGAACTGTAGCGGCTGCATTTTGGACCAGCTGTAGTTTGTTTATTAAATGTGCAGGGCAACCACCCAGTAGAGCATTACAATAATCTAGCCAATTGTTCTGCATTTTTCATTGAGAGCATATGACGTAATTTAGATATATTTTTAAGTTGAAAAATGCAGTTCTACAGATAGACACGTGACTTTTAAAAGAAACATTGGTATCATTAGCTAAGGCTCAGTGGCTAAAATTAGTTGAACAACAAATGTCTTTTTACTGTACATGTACAACAAATGCTGATAATGAAGGATGCATAATATATCTGTACTATATTGCTTATATTAGAGTTTTTTTTCGATATTGGATTTAATTGTGCATGTTAATTTTTTTATGCTTGTTTAACTTTTGTCTGATTCTCTAATGCTCACTTCAAGTTAATAAATATTAATTTCTCATACTGTGCATAATGTTATGATGCATAAATCCATGTATAATTATTCAGACAAAATAGTACTAGTTTTAATATCATAATATAACAACAATAATGATAAATGTCTCTGTAAATATTGGACAGAACACATGCTGGGTTAAAGTAACCCAGTAAGTTTGGTTGCACACTTTAACCCAATGTCAGCACATATTGACTAAAAGCTGTGCTAATTTTACCTCATAAATGGTTATTTCCATTTTTGTTCTTGCAGCGAGGTTACATTTTATTCAATTTATATTAATGATTTAGTTATTTATGTTAATAAACCATTGTCTAATTTGGAAATGAATGGACATTTAAAGAAACTACATAAGCCATCTAGATCAAATAATTTTAACTGATGGCAAAAGAGGATACATCCATATGGCCTTGTCACTTCTTTCGCTTGGTCTGCAATCCAAGCAAACCTAGGAAACGTAAAAACAATGTTATATGAAAAAACAAACATTGGTAACTTTATTAAACAAGGGTGAAACTGCAGATGTGTTTTTTGTCTGTACTGTAATTATTTGATATACAAGTGAATACTAACCTTGATTCACAACGATCACCTTAGGAGAGGACAGGTCTCAGGACAGGAGACCAAATGACCATTGACAAAACATACAGTTTTAAACTGCAGACCAGCATTGGGCTACTGTAACCCAGCAGGCTGGGTAGTATGTGAGAAGGTGCATATTTTCTACTGTCAGTGAAACTTAAGCCAGCAGTGGGTTGCACAAAACTACGCAACACTGTGACAATAACCCAAGAAATGACCCAACAGGCTGAACATAGCAGTCTGGGTAAATAGCCGGTTTTAGATTGTAGTCAAATGAAATGGAGCCATCTCTAGCCCATGAGGGTTGCATTAGACCACTGTTCACCAGTGCGCCCTATCCTCAAAGTGTATCACGTTTCAAGTTCTGAGCTGAGAAATGGATTATTCTCGATAGCTCTTCAGTCTTGATTGGTCTTTTTTTTTTCCTTCTAGAAAAACAACAAAAGGAAAAAATGGAGGTAGGAGTAAAACGAGAAGAACAACTGAGAGTTAATCTTTAGCCAGGATCATCCCTCAGTGCCCGAATCTCCGGTTCACCAGGGTATCCTTGAGGATTCCTCTTATTACCCAGAGCAATAGGGAGAGATACTTAAAAGGCAAGGGACTGGTTTAAGGATTCCCATTTTTTTTTATTGCACAGAAAACAGACATGGACACAAAAGATATGTTTCACTGGCAAATTGCTGCGATGGGTGAGCCTGCGGCGACTCCACAAAGGCATGTAAATCAAGACTTAAGTGTTCCACGCGCAGCTCAAGAGAAAGCATGAACATTCAGGGCAAGCTGCTTTTAGACAGGCAGGGAGTGAAGAGATGGTATTCACAGCACATATGACCTCACACGTTTCCCAGTCACCATGGAGTTGCTGTGGAAACGCTGCACTTTTTTCAGGAAGTTCCAATTCAGCCTGCTGAAATGCGCCCACTCCGACACACTCTGTTTTTACTGTACGTGTGATCTGTGTAATATTACATCCAGCTGGCCGACACTAACACCTTGCATTAAGAGCACTGGCAGTTAGCCTCTCAGGTTTAAACGGAGTTGTTGTCAAGGTGTACATGCAGCTGTAGTGTTAGTCCCAGACTAATACGCTCTTATATTGACTCACTAAGCCCATATCAAATTTCTTTTCACAGTGATTTGATTGTGTGGCCTTGCATCAATACAGCTCTGTGGTTCACTGAGTCTTGTTCTATAGAAATAACCATAGTGTTGATCAAGTGTTCTTCAAAAGACATGGACTTTGTCTTTGTATGTAAAATATTCTTGATACCTTTTACATTTTGTAAGCTTTCTCGAAATTAATGAATCCTCTTGTGGGGGAAGAAAATGGCATCTGTAACCAAGAATTAATTAAGATCTAGATTTTTCAAGCATGGGGTCTATTAAGGAGCTCGGAGGTACCTGTTAAAAACAGATGTTATGCTGTCACTTAGAATAAATGTTTGTTGAAGAGTAGTAGACTTGAGAGTTTTTAGTTTGTCCCATCATTACAAGCCTTGCAATGTCTTGTTGGAAAAAAAGTAAATTGCAATATTCCTCAGCCAATGGGGAAACGCTTATCTGAACTTGTGCAGTGTGGGTAAATCTCAAGGAAGAGTACGGGTTGGCTTCTCTGGTAAGTACTATCAGTGACCAGTTTAATATTCAAAGCTCTTTGCAGTGCAAGACTAATGACCGACTCTAATGAAGGGGGTGGGTGTCAAAGAACACCTCTTCTCCACTGTAAACCGCAACCAAATGACCATCACCATCCTTATGGGGCTTGTCGGGGTCGGATGTCAGTGAGTATAGGCTGTTTTCACAAGCTGAAATTATTTGATCACTGATACACAAACATGTACATTCAGATTGAGGAAAATTCAGAATCTTAAGATTTGGGTTCCCACATTGCATTATTTGGAATGTAAATTAAATTGACCACATCCCAAACAGACATAAAAAAATAAAAAAAGGGTTGACTTGTGCCTAATTTTTGAGGGAACATTCACACAGCAGCAAATCACACCCCATCAATTTCTCACAGCTGCATTTTCTGGAGATTTGCACTATGTAAAGGAAACCGGACTGAACAACTATGTGTGGTTTCGGTAACTTACAGTCACAGAGATATGAGCTGTGTGTCATCTGAAGGTTTTAGATCTAGACACTGTTCTGTTCTTCAGCAGAGCTGCTCTCGTCCCTTCTTTCTACGAGTGACTCAAATGCTCTGTAGTGATGGGTCGATCATGAACGATTCATTTTGAACAAATCTTTAATATGACTCGGGAACAACGAGTTGTCTCAGAGAGGGATTCATTCATTTTGTGTTAACCGTACATGCGCAACATCCTATAGGTTCTGTACAGGAAACAGAAATTATTAGTTCACCTTTCGGGTCTGAGTTGTTCGTTCATCCCGTGACAGCCCCATAGGCTATAAGGCTATGCAGTCGGTACCGGAAACAGAAATGATTTGTTCACCTGACGAGTCTTCAGGTTTGAGTCGTTCATTCTTTTGTTACGTGATGTGACAGACAGATGTATTGGATACAAATTCCCAACCTTCCTTACAAACAAGCGCGTAGTTCGTTTTTCCTTAACTCTTACAGTTATGATGTTTCTGGTCTCAAATTGTAAATTTGTAAAATTCTGTCATGATGGTTCTTTTCCATAACATTGAATGTGATAATAAAGAGATGGTTAATGCTTTAAACTTTATCCGTATGATGGAGAAAATAACTTTGATAAAGCAAAGATAACTATAACCCACAGTCAATAATACTAACATAACGTTGCATTTGTTGTAATATACTGAGCCAGGAAAGGGTCACGTGACAAAAAAACGAACGACTCCGACCCGAAGACTCGGGAGGTGAACTAATCATTTCTGTTTCTAGTACAGAATGCATAGCTTCAGACTGGGGATGTGATGAGACCAAACAAAAGAAGCAGATGCGTTTGGGGATTTGGCTATTAACATGTAATATTTTCATTGTATTCTGCTGAAATGAACGAAATGACTTGGAAAAAAGATTTGTTCATTTTGATCCGAGTCTGTAAAATGATCCGAACTTCCCATCACTACTGCTCTCCACACAAATATAAAAAGCTGCTTTCGGTTAATGAAGGTTTGCCGGTTGAACTTTTGGAATGATTGGACTTTTGTCATGCCAAAAGTGATAAGACATTTTTTTTTTTGGACTTTGCCATCTTTGATATTATTTTGGTCACTGTTGCTATGGTTACTGATAAGAGAATAAAGACTCGACTCCCTTTGAATGTTCATACAGACAGTATTTGAGATGCTGTAAGTTGCTGTGTGAATTTCACAGACTCAGACCTGTAAGTGAATGCATTTGTCAGTCTCCAAAACTGACATTGTGTGAATGTAGCCTAATTGTTTCTCTATCATGGTCTTTATAAAATTATATATATAACTTTGATTTAATGTGTAACTAGCTGCTTTCTCTAATCATGCTTGAAGCAGCTAGCAGCAGGATCTGTTCTTGTGAGGCAACAACTTGAGCCTTAAGAAAGATCTGCTCATAGACGTGCATGAGAGAGGGTGAACGAAAACGAGATGGTGAAGAGGCTCTCAGGAGGCAACTGTCAAATTCCCCGTTTAGCAACCAGCAGAACTGCTCTGTCAGACGGTTTACCAGCACTCATCTCTCCACCATCTGTGTTCGTCCGCTCTTTCCTAATACGTCTGTGTGTCTGTCTCACTCTCACCCCCACACCATCAGCATATCTCCTGATATTCCTTTCCATGTGACCTGCTTTGTGAAAGTGCGAATATTAGTGAGGGTGCAAAACTTCCTGGCAACAATGTTTTTTTCTCGATTTTTCCCAGTTTAAAAGGGCATTCTTATAAAATGTCAGGAGAACAGTTAGAAAAGCGTAGATCAAAGGCCAGGTCAGAGAGTATGCAAGTAAAAGGTAATTTGCTCTAATAATAAACAGAGGTGTAGTTTTCAAGTGCTGTAAAGCCCCTCATGTTTACAGGGCTCTTGCTCAATATGTTTATATTTTAATGACAGTAGCTCCACAGTATGTGCACTGCCCCCCCCCCCCCACAACATTACTAGAATTTGTGACTAGAATTTGCACTCTTTCACTCTCTGTGCCTCTTTTTGTTGAGCTGCCATATTGCAGGTCTTAGAGATGAATTACTTTTGATTTTCTTCATTCATTGTTTCTTCATAGGCAGCCAGATAGTGATAACTACCACACTTGCTAGTGTACACTGCTTTACTGAGTGGGTCTGTTGGGTTTCTCTGCTATTGGCTGGTGGTATTGAAGTGAAAAGTTAGTACAACTTAGAAAGTTAGTACAACTTTCTCTACAGTATATATATATATATATATATATATATATATATATATATATATATATATATATATATATATATATATATGTATATATATATATATATACAGTGTATATATATATATATATATATATATATGTATATATATATATATATATACAGTGTATATATATATATATATATATATATATATATATATATAAAATCCTAGTATATAGACCACGTTAGACTTATTTGATTGACTGGCATCTGTACAATTTATGGCCATTGGGGTGCAATATATAACTTCTGTGCAATCATTGGGTTTTATTTTATTTCATGTATTTCTGACCAACCTGTTTTAACAGTCTAACCAACCGTACATGAAAACAAAACGGTTCAAAAGTAGATGGTAGATATTGCACCTATGCTGCCCGTTTGGGATAAAGGCACTGCCTTTTTAAATTGTTATCTTGAGAAAAGGGTGGCCACACCTCTCTGGAGGACCACCTTCCTTCAGAGTTTGGTTTCAGTATGCTCCAACACACCTGCATTACCTGGTTCAGGTGGGTTTCACTTTGGTTGGACTTAAGCTTTGCAGGGTAGGGTGGTTTTCCAAGAACAAAATTGGACAACCTTGGTCTTGAGGTCCTATTTCTGTGGTGTCCAGCTACAACACATGCTGTTGTTGTTTGTCCATGGATTTTGTTGTTGTTGAAAGACCTACATTTTGCATAAATAAAAAAAAATCAGGTACACAACCATGTGACATTGACATATTAGAAACAAGGCTGTGGGGCTGTTATAAAAAATATGGCATCCATTCTGACACTTCTGTGTGTTGGTTGCTTCAGTTACCCAGTTTTGTCCTTGGCAGAGGTTCCGCACCTGATGTAGGTCCAGAATAGACGAGATGGACACGTGTGTGTGTGTGTTTGTGTGTGTGAGACTGAGTGCGTCAGCTGCTGCACATTCTCACATAGCCACTGTCTGACATATCGGTTTACTTCGCTCATGTTCCTCCAAGCACACTAATATGGCTCATTACGAGGGATTCCTTTCATTTCCAAATCAGCACAAGATCTCGTCTCCCCCTCACGACTCCTGCCACAGAATATTTCTGCTCCCGATTGAGCCGTCACATGTACACACACTCTCCTTCACTGAATGCATTGTTTATCCTTATTATTATTTATGGGCCTAACAGTAAATTAATTACATTCAACACCTCTAAGTGTACACTTTGAAGAGTAGAAATGACATAGAAGGTTAGCTAATTCAACTTTATTAAATCTGCATATGGTAATCAAATTGCACTTCCAAAAGTCTTACATTTGTGAAAAAAGAAAAAAACTAAAACAAATATACAAATTTCTTTTAAGTATAATAAATAAAAAATAAAAGCAAAGGCAGATCAGAACACTTAATGAACAAAACTGTTTATTACAAAACTCTCGTCGCCGGACGATAAAGGTCGGTAACCGGATTCAGTCCAGGAACCATCAACAAATCCAGAGGAGCAAAGAAACGAAATGGCAAACAAATCAAAGGAAAAACTAAACAGGTGTGCAAGGGGTTACAAACATTTTTTTTCTTTCTGTGCGTTTCCAAAAAAAGTCGCTGTCTGTTCAATGAGTGTTGAAATGTCAATTACTCATCATTGAAGTCATTTTGGATTCATTATGGCTTATAACTTTTGGCATAAAGTTAAAATATTTGACATACCTGACCAGAAGATGTTCAACACTTTTCCTAACGGTAAGGATTAAAGGATCAATACTAAAAGAAATATAGATGTTAGCATACACTGTAATTTACACAAGATCGCAAACTCCATGAGTTATCAACTATATAACAACGTTATTCTGTCCCTTACGAAGACTGAACACATAAATGTTGTGCCAACGCTCTGTGTTTGCTGGGTACTTAATGGCCCAAGTCTCAAGATATTCTGTTCCTAGATATGGCAGTCTTTGACCTCACAGCCTGACTCCATGTGAAACGGATTGATTCAATCCTTTATTTACTTGAGATTAGATTTTTTGATTTGCATATAGTTACTTTTTTTGTGATTCTGTTTTTTTATTTTTTATTATTTGAAATAATAACATTACAAATGTCGGGTGACAGCATGAATACCAATAAAAAATAAAATAAAAAAAAAACACAAGCACACAATGACACAAGGAGGGGTAACTTAAAAGGAACATACAAATGAACCCCGGCAGCCAATTACAGCACAGAATAATGCATCATCAATTTAAAACAATTCTTTTAGAGCTTGGGCTGTACTACAATAAGTGACCGTTTGTATTCTTGCCCCATTAATCCTCGCAGTACTGCATTCTAAACAAGCAATATAACGAAAAGACAGCAGCCAGAGTCTTCTAAGATCCATGTCAGGAGTGAACCATTGCTGTATAATTGTTTTTTTTTAGCAGCAGTGAAACCAGACATTACCAATCTTTTCTGAACTAACGTAAAGTTGTATGAAGAATCATCATTCAATATTATTATTATCCATCTATGCTGTGGACAATAGAATCCTTTGGACAGTGAGCGTCAACAAGCCTTGTTTTTGTTCAGCCACCAAAGTGGACTCCTTATCCATTACAGTTTAGGTCTATCCTTCAGACCTTTCATCCATTTTATCGCCCAGACGATACAGACGACATCATTGTCAAAACGATCCCCATTCACACGGATCCGTGAAAACGACTAAAAACGATGTATTCTGCTGCCAGGCCGTTAGGCTATATGGCATATTTTCAAAAGTTTGCATTTTCTGCCACCCAAACGCTGTTGTAGTGTAAATGAACGGCCAAAACGCATAAAGTTTTGCATTTTTAGTTAAAAAAGGGTGTCGTGTCAACTGCCCTTTACCTCCAATCCTGATCAAACTCGCATGTCTGTAGCTTTCTAGTAACCCTGAAGACCTTGATTAGCTTGTTCAGGTGTGTTTGACTAGGGTTGGAGATTAACTCTGCAGGAGATTGGATCTTGAGGGCCAGAATTCCTGCAACAAGACCTGAAATGGATGGACCAGTTAAGGGAGACATCCAAAAAGTGTCCTGTTGGTGTGCCTCCAGAATCTGGATTGGGAAACACTTATGGGGTATTCACACTGATTGAGTAGAGGTGACAAAGCAACCAGAAGTCTTTCTAGTAACATGAGCAACAGCAATCTTTTCTGATGCAATACATTTGACTTGCTGACCACTAGTTATTTAGCCACAAACTTCCAGATTTGGGGTGTAATGGCACAAGCACTTCAGGACATGCTACACACCAACATTTAAAACTTAGTATTTAGAGGTTTGTTGTTCTCTTCTGCAGTATGTCCTATAGTAATAGTGATGCTAGGCTCTAGGCCTTTCATCATTCCACCAAAAGCTTACCTTCCTACTGATCCCATATCATTACATTTACACACTCAAGCTGTGAATGCTGCTTTTATCCTTATTCATGCAGAAGTCATTGATTTTTGTACTCTTTGTTCCAGCAGCTGTCTACAGCGAGATTGCTTTGGAGTGAGAGAAGTCTCACACACACACACACACACACACACACACACACACACACACACACACACACACACACTCACACACACACACACACACACACACACACACACACACACACACACACACACACACACACACACACACACACACACACACACACACACACACACACACACACACACACACACACACACATACACACACACACATACACACACACACACTAACACACTAACACACACACACACACTGACACTGACACTGACACTGTTCTGGTGCAGGTTCCCGACCTGTGTCCATTCCTGAACCGTTCTGCGCATTTTCCCTTGCATAATAGTTAGTTCCGTGCTGGAAAGATTGGTTCAACTCTGGCCCTAAAATCTTGGCAGAGAAATTCTGTCACTGCCAATGGCAGTCTCGTTGAGCAATGTAATAACTTTGCGCTACATTGCTCTTTATATCAAAAAATATAAAACTGTGCGGTGTGCGCGATAGTTAGAGTAAGTGAATCAACAGTTTCAGTTTCAATATGTCTCAGAAAAGGACAGACGAGACGAGAGTACCAGGACTTTATACGAGCACCAGAAGTGCCGCACTGCCTTCACATAAATTAGGACGCTGTTATAGTGAGGTAAACAACATGTTGCATTATGTCATCACACACACAAACACACACACACAAACACACACACACAAACACACACACACACACACACACACACACACACACACACACACACACACACACACACACACACACACACACACACACACCTCAAGCCACATGGTCAGCCTTTTTGGACATGACATTTGAAGTCAAAACATAAACATGTAACTTCTCAGCGAAAGTACTAACTACAAACTAACTTGTTTGTATTTATAATGCCATCAAACACCTGTTGAAAGTTCATTTAGTTTATTTATTTTTTGCATTTATTTATTTTTCTTTTTTTTCTTTTTCTACGCCCTGATTCACTATTTCAGTGCCCATATTAAAGGTTACTGTTTTACTGAGCCTTTTGTTAGTACATACTAAAGCACAATGAGCACTGAAAGTGTACTATAAAAAATATTTATCAATAACTTTTCAATATAGGTGACATGAACATAAAATAATGGAATATACTACTCACACAATGTTGTAAGGTATGTCTGTTGGGCTTGATGCAAGGTTTTGTAATCTTCGGTGTATGCTTTGGATGTATAGTGGTGTTATTCTTGTCCTTCAAATTACATCTCAGTATGATCAAGTTTGAAATGTATAATTCTCATTAACTAACTCTTGATTGCTATTTATACTCTATTGGAGTATAAGGACAAGCATTAAGGACAAGCATTAAGCTGGTTCAGGTCATACTTATCTGACCGCTACCATTTCGTCTACTTAAATGGAGAAAAATCGATTATAACTTCGGCAAACTATGGAGTGCCGCAGGGATCTGTGTTAGGCCCTTTATTATTCTCAATATATATGCTGCCACTTGGTAATATTCTAAGGAAACATGGAATTAGTTTCCATTGTTATGCTGATGACACTCAAATATATATTTCATCACGGCCAGATGAATACGCTAAATTATCCAAATTGACAGATTGTGTTAATGATATAAAAGATTGGATGACGCGTAATTTTCTTTTATTAAATCCAGACAAGACAGAGGTAATACTTATCGGTTCTAAAAACCGTCCACAAAACCCTTCACAGCACGACTTTAACATAGTAGGATGCCCTGTTACTTTATCCGCTACAGTAAAAGACCTGGGTGTTATACTAGACCCTAACCTGTCTTTTGAAAAGCATATTTCATATGTTACAAAAACAGCCTTTTTCCACCTTAGAAACATTGCTAAGCTACGTAATATGCTATCAGTCTCTGATGCAGAAAAGTTAGTTCATGCATTCATGACCTCGAGACTAGATTACTTTAATGCTTTATTAGCTGGTTGTCCTGCATCTTCAATAAACAAGCTACAGTTAGTCCAAAATGCAGCCGCTAGAGTTCTTACTAGATCAAGAAAATATGATCATATAACACCGATTTTATCATCACTTCATTGGTTACCTATAAAGTTCCGTATTAAATACAAGATATTGCTTTTGACTTATAAAGCTCTAAATGGTTTAGCTCCAGTCTATTTAACGGATCTTCTATCGCCTTACAATCCATCGCGCTCTTTAAGATCACTAGATTCGAGGCTTCTGGTCATTCCTAGGATATCCAGATCCACCAAAGGAGGCAGAGCATTTTCACATTTAGCTCCGAAGCTCTGGAATAGCCTTCCTGATATTGTTCGTAGCTCAGACTCTCTCTCCCAGTTTAAAACTAGACTGAAGACGCATCTATTTAGCCAGGCATTCATATAAATTTTTATCTTACAGTTACTGTAAATTCGGCCTCTAGTTCATAAACGCCAGAGGAGAACTGGCCCCCGACTGAGCCTGGGTTCTCCCAAGGTTTTTTTTTCTCCATTGGGTCATTTGATGGGGTGTTAGGACACCATTAGGTCACTGGATGGAGTTTTTCGGTTCCTTGCCACTGTTGCCTTTGGCTTGCTCAGTTGGGGATATTCAAATTAATTAACCAATCATACCATTGATTAGCTCTACCAAACTTGGATGTCTTTTTTTTCCAGTAATAAACAAACATTAAGTTGTTTTGATTGATACTGTGAAGCAGCTTTGATACAATCTGTATTGTGAAAAGCGCTATATAAATATATTTGACTTGACTTGACTTGACTATTGCTTCTTTTTACAAGAAGTACTCAATGTAGTGACCCAAAATTCACTTTTTTTTCTGAGCTTTTTTTCAAAGCTTTACAAAGAATCAATTTTGTTAGGATCATCAGAACTGACTAAATTGAACCAAATCTGTAGGCCCATAGAAATAAAACTGAAATAATTATTTTGTTTGAAATTATGGCTATAAATGACGTAAGCATAAGTCAGCTTTGGACAGAAAGTTATACGTTGACCTTTAATATGTTAAGGATATGACATTACTGAAATGCAGTGCCTTTATAAATGTATAATTTTGTACATTTATACACATCGTTTGTCTGGAAAATGCTTGTTGATAACACAAATTGAGAGTAAGGAGTCCCCTGTTCCCTATTTTGAAACCATAATATATGAAAAAGGTTGTTTTAGTACTTACGTGTGGTGGATAAAAGATGCAGTTAACTTCATAAATCTAATCTAGCACGTCATTATAGTGAAAAACAGGCCCAAATTAAGAATCTAAAACTTTTGCTCGTTTTCTAAAGTCTTGAACTTTTTTTATGCTATGGTTGACATTTCTGTGGAATTACCAAATGGAGGACAAAGTTAATTAGATTTTTTTGCTGAGAACTCCCCAAAATATCCCAGATACATAGGGTTGTTCACACCTTGCTATACTAAGTACAATTAATGCATAGTACAGCTCTTTCAGACCAGGATGTCTCCGGTGTCATGCTGTCGGCCAGTAAGCCTCTCTGGGTGTTTAGTTTGCCTGCAAGACTTTATTTACCTCTTACTTCTGTTTATCTCAGCCATCTGTCTGCATTTAGAACTGCTGCACTCTGGTCTTGTGTATCACGGGGACCTCATTACCACTTGCTCGTGTTTGTATGTCAGGTCATATATTAACTCTAGGCCTGTTACTGATTTCTAAACCAGAGAGGAACTTCATAGGGAATCTCATTAGGAGAATGTGTTCTCTAAAACTGTGAGGAGAGAGTATTAGGACTACGTCAGAGCATATTTGTTAAACGGGTCCTACTATACTCTTTTATAAATTCTTGATTTTGTTTTTGGGGTGTAATAGAATTGTTTTTTATGCTTGATTGTTTTCACTTACTTTTCATTATTGCAGAACTTCTCTTCCCAGTCTGTCTCAAATGCTCTGTTTAGTTCCTCTGGAAATATAAAATGTGCTCTGATTATTTGGCTGTTCCAGTGTATTGTGATTGGCAAACCGCTTAGCGCGTGTTCCAGAAATGTCAACTGCGAGTTTCATTGGCTCAGGTGTAAATATTAACAATGGCGTAAATGTTGCCTTGCCAATTCGTGCACGATTCAGAACCGGAGAATGTTTATGAACAAGAGGATCGTGAAGAACCTTTGCAAGCATGGATTTTACTGGATGTTTCAGAGTGGGAAGTTCCTAAGGATCAGTGAACAGTCTTACAAAAACGAGAGCCCCATAGTTAAACACTACATCAACACTGTAAGGCCCTGTTTACACCTAGTATCAAGACGTGTTTTGATCAATTGGATCACAAATAGACGAAGCAGATACATACATGTTTACACCTGGTGTTTTAATCCGTCTCTTTTGCCCACTTTCAACCACTTCTGTCCTGATTTCTTTGAGGGGAGGGTCTATGGGCAGGTACATTTTTTTTTTTTCAGATCTTTCGATCTAATGGACAAAATAAACTTGCGTAATTTACATATGAACGTGACCAGAGATGACTGAAAAACACACGGAGAGCCGAAGCTTTAGTTTCTGTTCTGACAGCCGCAAGACTAGCTGAGCGCTGTGAGTGTGTGTTACAAAAATCAGGAATGGTGAGAAAACATTATGCTTGGTTTGTTTTTTGCCTTCTAGCGCACTTCCCACAATATTTACCCATTAGGCGGTAGGCGGTCCTTTGTAGCTGTTCGAACACATTCGACCACATGAACGTTTACAAGGGGTGTAACGGTACCCTCATGTCATGATTCGATACATATCACGATACTGAACTCACAATACAATATGATTGTGATACTCGAAGACATATGCTAAAAGGTTAACAAAAAATGTACTGTTGATTAAAACACTAAATTTGATATTACATTGTGGGTGTAAATGAATAGGCTTGGACTTGGGGCTGGTAACCCAATTCACAGGACAATGGTGACACCAGAATAAAAATATTCATGATTCTGAAGCTGAAAATACAGAATTATATTAGACTATCCGATCGACCAAAACTCATAATACCAGGTGTAAACAGGGCCTGATGTTAGCTAGCAGGCCAGTGGAGCCAAAAGACTTTGCCCTTTGTTTACATCTTAACAACAACATACAACTTATAATTGAAACTGTTAATATAAAACATAAGTAATAAAACAGGTTATGATCCATAAACAACTGATTGGGAACTCAGGAGAAGCTTTTGTGTCTAGCCGGCATTGTATTATTAGGTTCTGGAAGCTGTCCTCTGTAAAATGTGCAGCACACAGATAAACGATGGGGTTATAATGTTCAGGAACCGTGCTAAAAATCAACTTTATCCACTGTTTCCTAAGTTCGGCTCTCTAAGGAAGGCCAAACAAAGGGGTTTTGGAACCAGGGTGGGAAAAAAACAGTCTCTCTTCAGCATGGTAACAACATGCAACTAAAGCAGGTCTTCTTCATCTTCTCTAGTGCAACTAAACCAGTCTTTGCTCCCTTTTTTGCGTATTCCGTTGGCTGGGATTATTTTAACGAGTGACATTGTGACTTCACAAGATCCGGAAAAAAAAGCATGTTGTAGTCAATGAGCCATTTGTTGTAGTTCTTGAAAAGTGGATTCTGTTAAAGAGAATATCTCCCTTTGGGGTGCGCTTTGTAAACTTTCTCATCTTTTTTATGCTCAAACAGCAACATTAAACACGAACTAAAGTTGAAAAAGTGAAAAATCATAATAGGACTTTTTTTTACTTTCAAGCTCTTCAAAATCTACCATTGCCCATATCTCTAAAACATGACAAAATTAGTTTTTCTCATTTTATTTTCAGATAAGATGTCGATCGGCAAACATGCAAAGTTTATAATCTCATTATAATATGCATTAAGACAAACCATGTGCAAATTCATAAGTCAACACCATTTCGGAGTATTTTCTCAAAAACGTGGTTTGAAATTGCCGGTCTTTCTTGGGTCACAAACTACCTTGTAACCAATCACGTTAACGTCTGGGCGGGCTTTAGCATAACTGCTGTGAAGCAGGGGAGTCTAAAGAGAAGCCAAGTTATATCAGTATATTTTTCTGTTGATATGAAAAATCGGGTACTTTTACTACAGTAAAGTTGACCGAGTGGGTACTTTTACTACAGTAAAGTTGACAGAGTGGATCTCTGAGCTTGTGTGATTGACTGACTGGAGGCGGGGCTAATTTGCACATCATAGATCTGCATACTAAATTAAGCATTAGAGTTATATTCCAGCTATTTAAAGGCATTATAAAATTCAAAAAAAGTTTAAATATGTCATTTCGGTGATCAAAGATTGGTTTTAAGGGATAAAATGATTGACCACAACGGGACTTTAACAATTGAGGAGAGTTCTGGGTGTTTTTCCCCTGTCCTTATTCAGTTTGGTCTATTGAGGACCTAAGGGGTCTCACAGCTTGGTCCTTGTCAAATCAGGATGTGCTCATCCCTAAAAAATAAGTCTGCAAATCAATATTTAACCAGTTGCTGAGGCAATATTTGCGACTTCATATTTTGTCACTTTAAACTGTGACTTTCCTGTGGTTTAAGCTTCCCACAGTGTTGACATAACTGTCAACAACAGACCATTTTTTCCCCCCTGTCTTTGATAGCCAACGTTTTAGTTACTGTTTATAAAAATATATTTTAGCTGTTCAAAACCCCCTAAGACCCTATTGCTTTTCTTAAGGCTTAGTTTTAGTTTGCACATTTTGAATCTGTCAGCCTGTGCTCATGGTCACTGTGTCTACAGGCCTCAAGAGATGAAATGTCCATAAAATCGCTGTCATTGTGCTGACAGATAAAAAACCAGACAGCTGGATTGTTGTTCTTTTGATCTTTGGGGGAAACTTGTCATGGTTCCGTTAACTATGACTGGCTAATAAACGGCAAAACTGTCATAAAGCAACCATGTGTATTCCAGTTTGGCAAGATGACAGCACTCTACAGGGCAAAATTCAAAAGCCAGTGACCATGACATGATATTTCATCCCTTCACAGAGAGATAACTGCGTTTCGTGGAAATCCCCACCCAGCGTCAAGGATGCGAGCTGTTCCAGTCTCATGCAGTGATAAGGGGAACTGCTGTGTTAAGATATCTGGTCGTAAACACACAGGAGAAAGAGCAGCTCTGTTTTTGCTAGATCAACATGACTGAAGAGGTGGCAGATTATTTTTCCATTTTGTGTACAATTTAAACTTGTTTATTATCCTAAGTCCAACCTCTCAACCGCTGTTCTTTTTAATCTTCTCGCATATGAATCCACGGGGTACAATTAACAAATTACACCAAGCATGCACTTTTAACCTCAGGTCATCGTAAACAATTACTGCCAGTGTACTGGACTAATTGAAGTCTCAGCTGAGCACAACACTGGCTTTCCAGCAGACCTCGTACTTCATCTGAATGGCTGGCACAATAGATTCACCACATAAACCATTACCTTTCATGCAACATTAAACCTTTGAGTTGTCAATAGGACTTCAACTTTGATTGTCCCAGCATATTTATCTTCTAATGGCTGTTTAATGTCATACAAGCAGAAGAACTGTATAGACCTTATATAGCTGCACTCATTGCGTTCTGTCTTCCGGTTTGTATTTCGACAGCATAAAGGTAAGATCTTACGGATTTATGAATGAACCGCTCGGTTTCAATACTATACCGGTTTACTGAATTTTGTTATAACGTCTGCTTCAAACATTAAAATGCTCATGATAACTTTCGTTAACGTCTGCTTCAAACATTAAAATGCTCATGATAACTTTCGTTAACTCTACAATGAGTTAATCCACTTCACCAGCTAATTACTCTTCGACAGCAATGCTATAGAAAAATACAGAGCTACCGCAAAAACTGAAGTTCAAAGATGAAATTCTAATGGATTCTCTGGCACATAAGGTCTATATCACAACAGCGCTTCAGGTGACCCAAGTATTTCTCAAGGAGTCCTTTCCTCTCTTATTACTTTCTACCTCTGCTGCAACTGCAATAAAACTATAACTAGTTTACTCTTAACCAGTGTTGTGCAAGTTACTTCCAAACTGTAATACATTATACATTACTTGTTACTGTTATTTAAAAGTTATTCATTACCTTACAATATTACTGTCTCAGAATTGTAATGCGTTACATTACTCCTGTATTACTTTTGAGTTACTTTCACCAAAATAACTATACAGAAGTAGAACTTAACATTCTAAAATGACTAGGGCTGTAACGATATGCGATATGAAACCGAAATCGCGACACTCAGATCCACGAACCTGCAGAATCGCAACACACCCCTTCCAACTCCCAGCGTTATCAATACCGTCCAGATCCAATGCTACCACATCTTTAAATTACGATTAGTATTATTTGAAGTTAAATTATTTAAAATTTGGGAATTCCAGCTTTATGGACATGACATTTGCAGTCAAAACTTGAAATATAAATTCTCAGAAAATGCATTAATACCAAAATATTGAAATGTCTGTTTATCCATAGGCTCCTCCCTGAAAGGAGTCCAGACATTAGAAAAATATCAGTCTACACATGCGTTTTATATTTAATATTATGGAAATAGACAGTCATGCGTGACAAAAAAAAACTTTAACTTTTAGGAGGCAACGATTTTTTTTGTTTTTTTGTTGTAATTCTGTGAATTAAACTGCGCAAATCGGATGAAGAAGGGTTGGCTCTCCACAGAACATAAAATATTTATTTTATTTTATTTTTCGTGTTCTCATTTATGAGTAAAAAAAAAATGTTACAGACGTGACAGTCCTCCGGGACGCGACCGCTCTGAAGCGGCACTAAAAGACTCTTTTAAAACTTTCACAGAGACCTTACACACACAAAGCCTTTCTTTAAAGTGAATTTCGTTTTGTATTAATTGTATTTTAATTTTAATCAATGTTTCATCAACCAATTGCTTGGATTTAAGCGCGTGAACTGGAGCGCGTCTCATAAATTAACCCAAACTCAGCGAATAAGGTAGCCTATTCACTGACCTGAAAAATATATCTATATTGATATGTCTACTTGTAAACAGAACAATTCAAAACGAAAGAAAACAGACTGCTCTCTGCTTATGAAATGAAATGTGCATTTCTCTCTGGTGCATTCACTAGCCTACTGCGAAGATCGCGAGTCAGCATAGTCAACTTCATCTTGACCTTATTAATAAACAATTAAAATGTCTCCTTGCTATATTTGACAAATTCATAATCATTGCTTTTGCCGGTTCTTTGTGACAGCTTTTAGGTGCTTTATCGGCAGCGCCGCCGCCCTTACATGAACGGGTCACCGCCGCATCAAAAACATGATTGCGTGATGAAAACATGAAAAATACCACTTAAACATAGCCTAACTGTTTAGAAAGAAAACACAGAACGAATAGCCTAATGCTCATACGTCCATCTCGCGAATGTATAGTCTTCTTCATGCCATCTTCACCATTAAACGTATTCTAACCCTAACCCTACCAATATACTAATACTCTAATAACACTCTAATGAGAGTCAGTAGACATGTAGGTGCAATGTTACTTATAGTCAACAGAATGTGTTAAAAGGACCATCAAAATAAAGTGAAACCTAATGCTTTTGTGCATAATCCACAGTTATATTTTGCAAGTATTGTGAAGAAATTGAATGTTTTTTTGTGTGTGTTTTGTTTTATTTATTTTGTATCACTCATAGGTGTCTGAAATGACCAATTTAATGTTGGCATGAAACGGAGCTTGCGATTAGTCTTTTCTTCCCTTTAGTGATGTATATCTGAGTGAAACGTAAATGTAAAGGCGTGACTTAATTTTGTCCATTGGGAATTAACTGGATCGTTATCATTTACTATTGCTTCGATCTCATGTGAGTCAGTGAATTTAGTCAAATCCAATGATTACTTCTTCCCCTGAAATGCGGCCGGGTATTGTAAAAACCTGCACTGGAGTCCTGGAAGTAATGCAAAGCCAACCAATCAGGGGTGCGTTTCCCAAAAGCATCGTTGGCCAACTATGATCGCAATTTCCATTGAACTCTATTGGTAACGACGGAACTTGCGACCATAGTTGGCTTTGGGAAACGCACCCCAGGGCCGTGTTTCCCATACAACGACATAACTCGCTGCTTAACTACCATAGTACGATGCATCGTTGAAGAAATCAACTAGCTAGTCTCGACTGTTTCCCGAAACCGTATTGTTGCAAATTGGTCGTTCAACCAGGATTGTTAATAATGCCACGCAGGTGGTGGAGTAATAACTACTTTTAATGAATCTGTTTAAGATCGAATTAATGTTAGATGTTTGCTATAAATTATGGACATGGCATCTGAGGAATATTTCTCTTTTGTCTCAGTTATTTTTCTTTATTTCCAGATTCAATCTAGGCTTGTTCATATGCACTATGGAGCACGGTCGCACAAGCACACTCTTCAAAAACTGTGCTTTAAATCTCTTGACAAACTAAAAGAGGTAAATCAGATTGTATGTGTTCTAAATAAAGATACAGATTGTACTGAATGCCAGCTTGCTTATTTTGCTCAAGATAAGGATTTATTGAGTCCACATGTAATGCAAACAAGAAACTCTGCTTCTAACCACAGGTCGAGATCTGTCGTTCTGATCACACAACTTTGCAATGCTTTTTGCGATTGTTCGATGGAACTATGGTTTCGGGAAACACCGACTCGTTGAACTATGCTGATAACGACGGAACTTGTGACCATATTTGGCTGATGATGTTTTCGGGAAACACATCCCAGATTAGTGCTTGGCAGATTGAGAGAGTGCTTGCCATTTTTGAGTGCAATATGCATCAGATGGTCCGTGAAAAAGACTGTTAAGTGTGATGCCTAATTGTTGAGACTACAAGAAACTCCTGGACTATTATATTATAAGTGGATGTTGCAAAAGTAATGGAGGTTTTGATGAGACGATTTGAAGAAGGGATATCCTCATAGCCTTCAAAGGGCGGGATAATTGGCTCTGTCATGGATGAGTGGCTGAGAGGTTTACTCATGCCTGAGACCGTGTCAGTTCAAGAAAATGATTTAGTTGCTTGCGTTGACTGTCCTGTCACTACTCCCTGCTTAAACACTGGTAAAACAACGTGTTTTAAATTCCATCTCTTGCTCTGCATACGCAGGCCTATTATTTTCTCTCTATTACTTTCTTCTCGTTCCTGAGGTGATGGACTTGACACCTTTTATCTATCACTCTGGGAGCTGTACGAATGCACTGCAGAAGTTGAGAGTGAGATCTATGGGCTCGGCGCCTGCATTAACTTAAGATAAGAGCTTTGCAGACATTTGAGTCCTTGACCCTGCTCAACCCGTGCTACACCTCGCCTACATAGTCCCTCACATCCACACTCGGTCCCCTGCTGCTTTCTGCCTCTTGGATGCGTCATACTCACCTGAATCTGTCTGTAATCCTCAGCTTTTGCATTATTAATTTGTAATGTGTATAACTGGCTGTAATTTGATATGGAACAGCTGCTATATGATGAGTAAAATGAAAGGAGGTGTATATGCTATGGTTGTTATTCTTCAAATTTCAGTTTGTATCAGAAAATACTTGGTACATTGCAACAATTTGCAGCATTGATATTGTAGATATTTACTTTTCCAAAAGTGAAAAAGTAAAAGTGTACAATTAGTAAACTGTAATTGAAAGTGTAAATCTGAATTTTTTTCTGTTTTCTCTCTCTATCGAGTGCTGCAGTGAGGACATATTATTGTTGGCCAACCCGGAAGTAGCATTTTTGCCCCTCAATAAAAAAAAAAACATTAGGGTTTTTTCATTCATTTTGGATTGCTGCAGAAAATAAGCTCTGTGACCAACAAAAGTTTATGATTCATACACCGTTTGTTCGTCATGATAATCTTCACAAATGGACACAATTTTCCTTGAATTTTGAATGTTAATTTCATGTAATATATTTTTGAGCTTTACCGAAATAACTTCAGTCAGGCTTTTGTTAGTCTCACGTTTATCGAAACCAATACTTTGACTTCGATACTGCTTCCTGACCGACATTTTTCGATACCAATTTTATGAAATCTGTGAAACAAGATTACAGTACATATTATCAAAAAAAAAAAAAAAATGTTGTCTGTAAAAAAAAAGTGTATTTGTTTTTCGATTTGAAATGGTGTGTTAAAAAGTAGACTTTCAAGCTTTCTATATACCTATTTCTCATGTCTGTGAGGCAAGTAGCCTGTACGCCGAGTTTCAGTTAATTTGTGACGCGCTCCTTTTCTTCTTGCAGTTGAAGATGGAGCAACTTTCTGCTCGTAAGTTTCCGTGCTCTGTCAAGTGCTTCATAAGATTTGTCATGTTGCCGGTCCTGGCAGCAATTATCTTGTAGCAAACATTGCATTGCACTCTGTTGGCATAGTCTGGTGAAATGTAGTCACACTTTTGATTTTTTTTTCAACATCTTTATCATCTATGGGGGTTGGGACGCTTTACAAACTACAGCCTCACGTGTGAGCCACATCTCTGGGCGTAACCGGTGTAAACTAGCGTTTTTCCTTGATGCTTCGTCACAAACATTCATGTTGCATGCTTATTGGCTCACTGACATTGACGAGATTAACCCCTTAAGTATTGAAATTTGGTACCAAACAACAAGACATTTGTTGATACTCGATGGTATCAGACTGACCGCAGAAGGACTGGACTCGCAGCTTTCATTGGCCAAGGACCTCCCAGAGGCGCCCAATGGAACGTTTTGTTACTTGTCATGTTTAGGGGCGTAAAAATATAACGTTGATGTCCCTACAATAACATGCTGGTGTGTAACACTCTTGGATGTATTTTAAAGTCTATAATGCGAAATTTACGCAGTTCGCATACTTTTTAAAATCCATCCTGATAAGTGATTGTCACAGTTGTAAACACGACGCCGTTCTTCCATGATGGG
The DNA here is from genome assembly GCF_051911475.1 of Siphateles boraxobius. Classification (NCBI taxonomy): domain Eukaryota; kingdom Metazoa; phylum Chordata; class Actinopteri; order Cypriniformes; family Leuciscidae; genus Siphateles; species Siphateles boraxobius. The sequence continues at coordinate 529,393 of NW_027508705.1, read as the reverse complement.
GTTTGGTATCGCAGCATCTTTGTTTCTTGGCATACCGATAAAGAACACGACACGCGCGTCTCCCGGAAATCCTGTAGAGTTCAACCAATCAGATGACGACTTCGAAACTCCTGAAGTGTTTCCAGTTTTGTGTGCCATATGCATCAGACCTTCAGCCAACTGTCCGTCTGAGGCTGAGACTAGGCTTTTGTTAACATCATTCATTCAAGTCAGATATCTGAATTCAAAATGATGAAATTGATCAATTTCTATCACTTATTTATACATGGTTACTTGCTTTCCACTCACCGATTTCTACAGTGTATATATAGATTACTGTTAATATGATGTTTTCTTATAGAACAGTGTTCCGCAATATTTCAAATCGATATGCCCCTTCCAGCCTCACATCTCAGCAATTCATGTATCATATAGAATTTCATGTTTCCCACCTCTGAATACAGCTTCGCTTTCCACTTGAAGGGCACATTATTATTTTATTATAATTTCTTGTACTTGAATGTCACATTTTCAAAGACTGATATTCTATATTTCCTCCTCTCCTGCAGGAGGCGCTGTCCATTTCCCTTGGAAGTCACCAGACTGTCAGGAGAGCACACGGTCTGAGAACAGGTGCCAGGTCTGCTCTCTTCTGCCACCCCAGTGCCACTCTGACAGCCCAGGTGAGTGATTTATTCACAGTCGGAGCTACTGTGCGATGCTTGAGACATGCCCCAAATGCTCTCTCAATCTCTACAGTACATTTCTGATTTAACATCATATACACATACACAGAACTTCAGAACTTGGAGGGCGCATAACGAATGCAAAATGGGTGCTCATGTGCCCTCCTTCTGAACCACCTGCAGTGTTGTGGACTTCACATACTGGACTTTCAATAACAGGCTGCAAATCCATATCAAGTGCACAATTTGTGAATGTTTCCCCGGGGGGTGACATCTACTGTTTCTTTCTCCAGCCTATTTATTTGCTCCTGCCCAAAAAGAAGCATTTAAAACTATAAGTTAGTATTTTTGTTGAAGCAATTACATTCTACATTACATTCGTAATATAGACAAAAGGGTCACAATTTAGTTTAGGGTTCAGTTATCATTATTACTAACTATTAACTTTTGCCTCAAACTCCTATTTACTGATTATTAATAGTTAGTAAGGTAGTTAAGTTTAGCTATTGGGCAGGATTAAGAGTGGCAGAATAAGGCATTAATATGGGTTTTAGAAGTACTAATGAACGGCCAATATCCTAACTTGATAATAGTGAGAATTGGACTCTAGACCAAAGTGTTATTGACAAAAGTTAACTAACTTGTTCTTTTAAGATATAACTTTTTCCCCTGTGGAGGAGCAGTTGGTTAGGCGTAGACAGTGCAGTTTAAAGAGCTCAGATCCATGTAAAGACTAGTTGCATAACGTTGCATCATTTCCTTTCCATTCATTTCCCTTTCTGATCTTCTTATGCAGTCCTTGTATATTATATACAAACGTTTGAAATGTACATTTATTATTAATTATTTCTAGGTTGTTTTTTAAGAACAACTTTATGAAAGACCGAAAAGAAACGACTACAATTCTTACCTCTGAAAGCATGTCACAGATGCATTTCACAGACATGAAAGACATTTACTTTCTTACTGTACTTTCCTGCTCTTATTATGCTTAATCCATCAGTGCATGCTATTCTAAAGAAAAATAATGGTCTTTCATCAAAATATAAAGCCCAAAGTAGCCTTTCAAAGGATTCTCCATTTGATGGTGTGCGCCAACACAGGAACTCGCAAGTTGAACAACAAATAGGATTTGACACAAATTTCACCATCTGCTTGTGTCAAAGCTTTGAAAAGCTGTGTTCACCTGTACACGTATGTTATGCATTTGTGTTGAAACGGCATGTAGTAAGCACATACTGTGCTGATGGCGAAACTTGCATAACACAGCACAACTGTCAACACAGCACAACATAACCTACTGCATTTACATAATATAAATATATATATATATATATATATATATATATATATATATTTGCACCTTACGAGTATCTATTCTATGTATAATTACCTCTTTTTGTATTTTTGTATACTGTTGTATATTGTAAATTGTTGTATATTGTATATTGTTGTATATTGTAAACTGTTGTATATTGTACATTGTATATTATTTATTGTTCTGTTAGTGTATATGGTACTGTGAGTAATTGTGCGCACATTAGATGTGTAATCTATGTAATCTGATGTTTGCTGTAATTGTTTTCGTCACATCGTGTCATACTGCTATGTTGCTCGGAACTGCACCTAAGAATTTCACCCACTGTTGCACTTGTGTATATGGTTGTGTGACAATAAAAGGATTTGATTGATTTGATTGACATAACGCACTGTACCCATACCTTAGCATACGCATAAAAAACAACTTGCTCCACCTCTGAAGTTACTTTCCTCATTGGATGACATCAAGCCGTTTTTTTCACAATTCAGTCAATTTCCGATCAACTCCCCTCAAACATTTGTAAAATTTGGTGCACGCTGTCTCATGTTGACTTCATGTTAATAAAAAACTATAATATTAATTTCAAGGTTTGAGTGTTGATCTCTAATGAATTATGATTCATGTTAGTGATTCAGACTCCCAGAGGCTTTTTATTTTTCCGTGTTCCTGAAGAGCAATCCAAGGATAATCGAATTGATGGCTCCTGTAGCATGATCATTTCATCCTGGTTTTTACTCATTGTAATTCCCATTGACAGGAGATCAATTCAGCATCTGCCCCGAGAAACATTAGGATTGTTTTTGTCTTCAACTCTAGTTTGGTTTGCAAAAGCGGTGAGGCTTATACACATGATATTAAAACATCCCTGTAAGGGAAAGTGTTCACATCTTTCAAATAAAGATGCGTATCTTTTTCCTGCCAGTGTCTGTGACATGAAAAATGTATGATCAGAGGAGGATATTTGTTGTGTGAGTGCTCGACGTGTTTCTTGCTGGTGCATTAGTATGATTTTTCTCTCCGTGTGAGTGTGCGTGTGTGTGTTTTGTTTATTGAAATGGGAAAAAAGTGTGACCTTTAGAAAAGTCCCATTTTCAAAGTGTTGAGTGTGAAATGGAGGCGTTCTCTTTCCCACCCGAGGGATTTGATGAAAGAATAGATTATAGCGCATTATCAACCTCTTTAGGATAGTAGAGAGAGAGTGCCAAGACTTTCTCTTTCTCTCCTTTCACCTTTTTATCTCTAGCTGTGTCTTTACTGCTGCAGAGTGTGTTATAGAAAGAAAAGAGCATGTGTCAAAGCATTAGGTCCACTGGCATGCTAGCTGTAAACCTCTTCAAAGTCAGTTAAACCCATTTTATTTCTGTAATCTGATGTATTTCCAAGTTAAGCAGGATATCATAGTATAAAGGCGCCTCACTGCTTCTTCGTTCTTCGGTTTGGGATGAAAAAAAGTCCGAAATTCGTGAGCAGCGATATACTGTTAGTGAACATCCTGACGTCGTCCACGCTGATGAGAGTGATGTTTAGATAAATATGTAAATATGTGCTCCATGTTTTACTCTCAATAACAAAATGAACTCGCAACAAAAATGACTGCCGTGAGATAACCGCAGTTCAGAAAGCATCTGATCATAGCGATGTTGATGTTTGCGCAAGTTCTGCGATTCAACACTCCAGTAAAGTCACGTAACGTTTATTTATATACCACTGTATACAATAGATTGTTTTAAAGCAAGGAGCTTTACAGTATTAAACATGAAAAAACAGTCTGTCTTTTCAATTAGAATAGAAACTGCATTTTCTATTATAAATTGGCTCTCCAGTGGTAATGTATTTTCACGATTTCCACATTAAAGAAGGCGGAGCCACAGAGCCACACCTACATATTATGTAATCACCAAGGACCAATGGTAGTTTGTAGGTTTATTTACCTGCCTTGGCAAACTTTTCTGCAAAGTTCGCTTTGGCAAGCTGTTTCAAACTCCTGAAACAAACACAAAACGAACTTTGTTTTGGCCTGTTTACTGTTTTGATACTATATTTGAATATATAGATATAAAATACAATATACTGTAAAGGACTTTCACATTGATTTTACATTGACTAACACATTGTCCTAACTGTACGCAATGCAATACGATTCCAGTGACAAGCAATGTGTCTATCCACACCATGTGCGACACAGCTTCAAGACAAAATCAATCAGAAACTGTATGTATGTGAAATGCGCTGCTGTTTTGCACTTGCAAAGAAATGGAGAAGTACATAATCAAACTGATAAAAGCATTTTAACGTTATTCAAAATACATAGTCTGGGACTGATACAAAACTTAGTCATGGAATATATGGAATATAAATATACTTGTTTGTTCACACAGTTCACAGTTTGACCGTTCTTTTGAGTTATTTTCAAGATCTTAAAAGATCTCCACTGTCACTTTCATTGTCTATTAAAGTTATGCACAGCGTTATACAAACTCAAAAGAAACCATTGTAATATCATACAAAACATAATCAGTACCTGAGCTGTCAGCTGTGACGTGGCAGAAATAGAAACCATCCCAAAAATAGAATCCCCAGTCTCTCATTGTGTGTTGCTTTTGGTTAGGACAAAACTCTGATTAACATAGAAAAGATACATTTTATCGTGTGCCGCATCTGTTTACGATAGAGTGTAAAAGATACTAGTGGAAATGGGTTAGATTTTGGTGATTGAGATTTGATTGGATGGTGAGGAGGTGAAACATGTTAGGATATGATATGATTGGTTAATAGTATGTTTCCCCGCCCACATGGCCTTAGTTACATCAGCAGAAAAGTTTAAACCAATCGGATGGTTGCAGGTTAACTAATGGCATGAAACTGAGTTTTTTTGTTGTTGTGGCAATGCAATAGAAGAACAATTTGGGTTCCCCAAATAACGTTTCTGTAAACCGTTCTTAAAATAACCATTTTTATTCTTAGTGTGAAGAATATTTTAATAATCTGCAGAAACTTGTTGCATTATAAAGAATCTGCACATTGGAAAGGTTCCATGCATGTTAAAGGTCCTTCATGGAACTATTGATGCCAATAAAGTACCTTTCTTTTTAAGAGTATATCTGACCAATAGCAGATGGAGAAAACCTCTTTGCAAATAGTCATTATTTTTGCATAGAAATTACGCATGGTACCTTTACTTTAACTTGCTCATAAGAAGTTCTTTACATTGTTGTTCTGAGAGTAGTTGCGACTGCGAGTACAACCACTCTAGTGCCTCTTGCTGCAATACTGAGAATACAACACATTTGTGCTCGGATGTTTCACACATGGCTAGAGGGTTTGCGTTTATATACTTGAGTAGATGACAGGCTCAGGGTTTGTTCAAATGAAAGCTGTTGTGTTATTTTCCCTGTCTGTAATATCATGCAGAAATAGTTTAATGAGCTTGTTCAAATGTATAAACTTGGTTGTTCCACAGTGTATTTCCATTTTAAACAAAATCAAAAGATAAGCCAATATTTTGACAAAACTTCTGTTCCAGTACATTGTATAACCTAATTAATAAATCTCTTCTAGGCTGCATGTCTCGCTCGGTGTCTCTGCCTGTCTCGCTCTCTCGCTGTCTCTCTCCATCTTTCTCTTCCTGCATTGCTGTATTGAGGGTCAGACACTGCATCGATTGCCCTGAGCTGCAGCTCCCTTCCTCCACTGACAGGTTATCTCTCAGAGAAAGAAAGAGAGCTGTGCTCAGCATTATTCTCATATGGACGTGATTAATCTCTCTTTTACACACACGCACACACACACGCACACGAACAGATCAGGAATTACCCCAACAAACAACACGTCACTTTGAGAGAGATGTGGGATAGGTTAACTGACACAGCCAGAAACGATGCGGGAATAACTGGTGTGCTGCATTTAGAAAATGGACCTGTCGCTTAGACCCAACTTAATGGCACTGACCATTAAGAGCCTTGCTTTCTGACATTTTCTTGATGTTACTCTTTTCTAATGTATGTTAATTGAAGTCTTGTGTGTTAGGATTCTTTCTTTTTTTTTTACAGAAATCATGCCTACACTCTAAAGAAAATGGTAGGTTAAAACCAATATAATTTGAATGATTCAGACAACCCAGCGCTAGATGTAAATTAACATCTCTAGCACATGCGGAATGACTGCAGTAGGCAACAGTAATAATCAAAAGATTAAGAACACCTAAAAATGGACACAAATATAACTGAACATAAAAAAAATCCATACTCACCAGTTTCTGCTGCAATTGCATGTCATGCTGAGGAGGACCTTTTTTTATTGGACCCGAGTCTTTAACCACCTTTAGCCACCCGAGTAAAAACAGCCCATCCATCAGACCTGGGCTGTGTTTCTCATAAGTATCATAAGCCCAAGTAGATCATAGAGACCATTGATGCCAAAAGTTCTACGAACAACTTGGCTCACAATGCTTTTTTAAACATTAAGCAAGTAAAAAATGTGACAATATTTACGTGTGCCAAATACAAAATAACCAGAACAAAGAAACCGTCAACATTACAAATCCATATATATATATGTATGTGTGTGTAAAATATATATGGTCATAAAGTCCATCAATCTCGTGAATGTGATGCAGTCTTTCCTGAGAGTTTTAGTTCCATATTAAAAATCAGTGGACATGCAAATGGACTGTAGTCGAAGTGCCGTCCATTCGTTTTGCTCTGATTCAACGCATTCAAACATTCCAGTCTGCGTTTTCTTCTTTTTTTTCTGTCTTTAGGGAAGCTATATCCGAAATGTGCAGCTGCACACACTCGCGACTTCGAGAAAACACTGCTCTCTTCAGCCATATCTGCAGTGGTCTTCCACAGTTTTCTCCATGGCAGAAGCCTGTTTTTCTACACTCGATTGTTATCGTTCTTATACGTGCAGGCAGACACTCTGCCTAACAAGAGAATAGTAACTCTTGCTTGAAGTGAATTAGCCTCTCAGAAGTATATGCCGTGATCAAACATGCAGTACTGAGTCCAGAGAAACACCCTTTAATCCCATAAGATCTCTTTATGTGCCATCTCTGATAGACTTGCTAACATTGTCACTACTGCTTGTATCAGAGACCGTACTAGTTTATAGTCAGATCAGTTCATATGATCATATGTTGTTTAAAGCATAACAAGATAAAAAGCATACCTTAAATGCAATGTAAATCACTTTGGATGAAAGCGTCTGCCAAGTGCATAAATGTAAATATTAAAATTTGAATCTCAGACATGTCTGTGTTGTCCTCGCACAAATTTCAGGATCTAGTAATATTAGTGTCCTCTGAGGAATCTAATCCCATTCAGATAGGAAGTTGGAATTGTGGGATATTGCTTTTTCACAACGCTCTCATTTATTCTGACCTTAGGCAAACTGCACACTAACTAAAGCTGAATTTTCTCTGCTCCTTTTGCTATGGATTAGACCTTTTCAAAATACTAAAGAAGAGAATCATAAAACGTTTAATAATTCAATCATTTATTTAAATTTTAACAATACTTCCTTGTTCAGAAATTCTGTGTTGTCTGTTCCAAATTCTGTTTTATAATTTAAATTTAATACTTAATAATTTTGTACTTTTGAAAAGTAATCAAATAAAATTGGAAAAATGCTTTTTTTGGCCCACAAAGTAGTGTGAGGTACAAAGTACAGTTTAAATGAAAAGAGACACAAAAAAATTTATTTCTTAAAAACAGTGACGATAGTTTTATGAAATGAAAGGGTAAAATGCTGGTAAAGTGACAGTCAGAGCAGCTCTGGAGATGAAATTCATGTATTCATATCCTCAATTATTGAGAATTAATTATTATTAGATGGGTTTTGGGGCTGGGTCAGTGGGACTGTTTCTGGGGGATAAATCTGAGGGAAGAACAGGAGACATGGATAAGGACTCGGAGAATGCAGAAGACAAAAGATAGGTAAAATAAAAAGTGTCTGGATCAAAAAATCTAGTTACGTACACAATGCACTCAATGCCCAAACCCCATCTCTGCAATAATAATTAATAAAGGTTGGTTTCTAAAGTACTTCGTCCTGCCTCTATGTATTCTGTTTCATGGGTAGCCTAAATGTGTTCAATTCAGACCTTAACATTAAGTCTTTTACTGTTATATGTCAACAAGATTCAACAAGACATTTTCACCTGCTATACCCAATGTTTAGATTTGTTGTGGTATTTATGCAAATTATCACATATGTAAATAGATTATGCACCGTTTGTCCATGTTAACAAACAATTTCAAAAAACTTGTAATACAATTTTTGTTTGTCTTGATGTAAGTAATCAACTCAGTAAGTAAGTAATTTACAGTCATAAAATGACTGGACTATTGGGTGATTCCGGGAGCAGAATTTGAGGTAGCATTGTTTTGACCCTAATTACAAGTTTCCAGCAGCTTGTTGACTGGGTTGTCCACCCAGGTTGTGATCCTCAGACATCATAGATTTCATTTTTATATGACAACCTTTTACAGCAGCCCATGTCTGCTAAACCCCCTTTGCCCCCTGGGTACTGGGGCTCTATATTTTAAATAGACTGTTCTTCTATCTTTCACAGACGTATTTTGAAGTATGAACTTCTCCTGTTTTTGTTTCAGAGAGTAGGGCCCAGAAGTTGAAAAGCCCCATTTTAGAAACTGCTATTTTGGTCTTTTTTCGGCCTCACAGCCCTCTCAGTCCCGTCTAACCTCTCCTGTCTTAAACAACAGCATTCTGTAGAACTGAGAAAATCAAGTAACTACTGCATAGCGAAATCAGAACACTGACAATCCAGTTCCTCGTGGTAATTACTGCATCTGCTTCAATTTGATTAGTCTGAGACATGTCACATGGAGAAAGTGTTGTTTAAAGGTGCCCTGAATTCCTAAGACGTAATGCTTAAATAATGTGTGGTATGCTAGAGGAGGACGTTTGGAGTGTGGGAGTGTGTAAAGAGATGCATTATTCTGTCCGTCACTGTATCATACTGTACAGTATTGTACATCAATGACTTGTTTCATCTCTTTAAAAATATTGGAAGGAACATTTTGGTTCTTGTTCATGTTTTTTCAACATATGCAGTCGTCTTTGCATGCTGGAGCACGGTACTAAAATACTCCGGCAGTGTTTCCTGCTAGAAATGTTAAATTTAGGAGTGAATTTTTTTTCAGTGAATGAAGCCCAAGCAGTGTAGTACAGTTCCAAGACAATTGACTCTTATGAACCTGTTCTTTTTAAGGAATCTGTCAACGACTCAAGTCAATCTCCAACTCTGGTTTGATGGCTCTCATTGATTGAATCGGTTGGAGTGGTTAGTGATTTACCATCTGACTCAATCACTCAACCACAGGTTATTAGTTTTGACCATATTCAACTCATAATGAACCAAGAACTGCTACCGTGTTAAAGTCAGCATGAAATGAAAAATCTCCCCATCTATTTTTCTAAATGCATTTTATCTATCTTATTGTGAATAATTCATCCACGATATTTTTTGACCTCGTAATTTATAATCGAAATGTCATATCTCTATATTGCAGTGAAATTACATACTTCTCGCTGGTGACATTTGCCAGACCTTTCCAATCATTTAATCCACTTTAAAACTCGTCCTTTCTTACAATCGACCGCATTCAGATCTCTCTCTCTATCCATCCAACAATTGGTGTACTGCTGGTCCCCTCCTTTTCTTTTTAGATAATTTGTTTAACTGAGATACACATTACAATATGGAAGAAAAGATGTCTCACTGCTTCCGTTTCATCCCAGCTTCAAACCAGTATAATTTGTAAGAAAAAAAAGAAAGAAAGAAATTTGAATATAATTTTTTTGTAATATATTAAAAGTTTTGTTGTATAGTCAATGGGCATGGGGAGAGTTGGTGGGTAAATTATACATGGATCAATGATATAGTTACAATTTCCCTATTGTACATTCCAAATTATGGGACAATCAAACAACAAAGCACACTGTTATAGCTTGCATCCTCAATAGAATGTTTCAAATCAGCAGCAGCTGGCAAACCTTCATGCACTCTCTGTTACCAGAACACCTGGTTATTGACTTATTTCCCCCCCTCTTTTTTTATTCAAATGGTCTCTTTGTTATATATAATGTTCTATTATAGATATTGTCAAACCATAGCTGCTGAAATCAGAAAATGATTGTGGTAGAGTTCCTCAGGAATCAGCCCATGATGCAACACAACAGCAACTAACCAAGCAGCAGAGTCAAGCCCAGACAGTGTGAGCGTAAAGTTTTATAATGTTGTGTGTGTTCAGTGTGTATGCCAGCTGCCAGCTCTCCCTGAGCCTAGAGCGAGGATCCTCTTTTTCAAGGGGCATGAGGTCTGGCGCACACATCTGGCTCATTTCTGGTTGCCTGCAGTTTTTCTTTGCCTGGGATAATGGTGTCCAATTTACAAACACATCATTCTGTTGAGCCAGCTTGTTTAATTATTTGCTACAGAGTTGCAAATCATTCCACTGTAACACAATGTCCTAACCAGGAGTGACCCTATAAAACTAGAAGGGTTTATCATCCTTAGCAACTAAGATAAGCGACAAGACATGTTGTTGGTAGCTTAGTTTCTTTCTTCAGCTTTCATTGTTTCCTGATTAAAAAGTATGTATAAAGGAATATTTTGTTGTAGGTATATGTATTTATTTGTATTTGAAGACATGTGCATGTGACTGGTTCATGTGTATTCCTAGATTTAGTTTTTTATTTGGTGTTACTGTAGTGATTTTGTAATTAATTTACAACAGGCCTATGAGGGTACAGTAAGAATAACTGTTATGAAATCAAAATGTGAATCACTGATGTGTTTTTTTTATGGGACAATACTAAATCCCAGTTAAATGCTAAAGAGAACTATAATTTCATTCGGCAATCTCACCCTGGTGTCGAAGTTTGATTACTTTATTAGAGATGGTGAAAAAAACTCTCTCTAAATGTTAAATAGATGCTTTCTCAGAGCGTTAAGGTGTTTTTGTGGTGGTGAAGGCAAAGCATGTATTTTAAGCTCTGTTTGTGATACTGAAGCTGCCTGGAGATTTTCTTTTCCCTGTGGAAAACTGGAAGATAATGTTTTTTGGCCCCATGTGATCTGAAAACCCATCAGAGCCTACAGGTAGACGGCACACACACGTTTAACAGCACACATACACAAACATTAGACTTAACTGTGTTTGCTAGTGTTTATATCATGATGTGCTGTACATCAGATGAGGGAAGTTTGGTGAAAAACAGCATCATGACCAACAGTCTCCATAGGAAAGGAGCTAATGAAGTGAAACCATCTCACTTTTAAACTCAATTCTGATGAGGTAAATGTGTTTCTTGCAAGCATACTTGGTGATTTGAATCCCGTCCGAACACCCGTCTTTGCTTTTCTCAAATTCTAACAATGGATTAAATGACCTATTGTTTTTCAGCTTTGAACTCCTCTGAGAATTAGATAATTCCTTTTTATTTTGACCATAACTAAATTAATTTCTCATTACACTTGAGTATAGATTTAGTCAACTCATCATAGACTTTTTTGCAATCTTTTTGTGGAAAATAAGAGTTAAATTTTGTGTTGTTGCGGTGTAACATTAAAATAAACATTACGATTAATAAGTAGAGTTTGTTTATATGTATGTATTATGTGTTCTTATTTCCATGACCAAAAATGTCCGAATAATTGTAAAGAGGAAGACTGTTTTAAGACTTGAGCTGAGTCTTTCTCTTTGGTCAAATCTTTATCTGATCTCTCCCGGGAGGCGTGTGTGCCAGAGAGGAACGGCATCATTAACAGAAATGGGCCGCAACTGTGAATTGAATAGATAAGATTTTATTTTAATGGTACCCCATTTTAGTGATGTTACAGTGGAAAGTTTTTTTTGTCTGTTTTTTAGATGGATAACCATGAACTCGGTCAATACAGAGTAAATCCATTTGCACTCGTTCAACCGTGCAAAATCTTCGCAGTGAAAGAGTGAAGCTGAAGTATTGGACGAATATTGATTCAGCCTCTTGTCTCTTAGGAAAATGAATGGGTCATGGCATTTTAATCTTTGATCCTGGTGTCAATGAGCTTGCAAAAAACAACAACAACAACACACACACACAAAAAAATGTCATGAAGACCTATTCCTAATTGCTCTTGGCCGATGAAACCCATGTGACTGTTTATGATTATTGATTCGCTTCAGTGAATCATATGTTTTTAATTGTTTCTCATCTCTCCAAGGAGCTTATGTTTAGTTTGTGTGTGGTTGTTAATTGGAAACTCTACAGACTGAATAATCTATAAGTATTACATTTGCAACTTTTGTGATAAGGGTGACTCATTACCTTAAGGTTTTTAGGATTCAATATTCAAGTAATGAATAACAGCTTTCACAAACATGAACACAAAACCGGTGTCCAAAATTACATACTCTGTTACATTTGGTTTGAAACCTTTTTTTGTGACTGTCGGCTGGGATCGTGTAGAGTTCTTTGAAGCTGCATTGAAACTGCAATTTGGACCTTCAACCCGTTGATAACTATTGAAGTCCACTATATGGAGAATAATCCTGGACTGTTTTCCTCAAAAACCTTAATTTCTTTTTGACTGAAGAAAAACAGACATGAATATCTTGGATGAGGTGGGGGTGAGTAAATTATCAGGAAATTTTTATTCTGAAATGAACAAATCTTTTAATGAAAGTCAGATGCTCTACATCTGCCATGTCGTTACTGTCACGTGACCTACGCCATCAGTTGCGTCGCTTCACCGCCGTTAACAAATCCTCTCCCGTTGCCTTATGGGATAGTAAAGTGTCCATTGAATTCGCCTACTGTTTTTCAAATACCATGTATTTGGTCATACTTCTCTGTTGGCGTGCAGTTTTTCACAATCTATCTAGTAGCAAAGTATTTGATTTTGGATGCAGCGAATGTCCTCCATAGCTTAATTAAAAATAAATCATATTTCACACTTGAATCAATTGAATTGAATTCTTTTTTAGGCTGACTGTTCGAAGTGCAAGTTAATATGCTGGCAGATTTTGCTGGAACATTCACATTAATTGTCTTGGTGATCAAGCAAACTTGAATTAGTTCACTATGCATGAGACTTTAGCAATTGATCAGATGTGGCATTAATGCATGTGCAAGAATCACAATCAAACATGTATTGTGTTCTTGAATGCTACTGTACATTTTCGACAGTGTTGCGCCTCTCTCGGATTGTCATGACGACTGCAAAGTTCAAAGTGCTGCTTCTGATTCTAGCCACTGAGGAGTATTTTACATCAGCTATAATGTGTGATTTAAACCTTTTTTTCTTTCTTTTCAAGTGCATTTGTGTTTTATTTATTGTAAGCCATCCTCAGAAACCATTTCTCCAGTCCATTGACATGAACATTAAATTACTACAGCTTTGGGAATGAATTATGAGACTTCTGGAAAACTCCACAAAGGCACATTGTAAGTCATGTCCAAGCCTTTGACTCATTTTTATTAATAACTATTTAATACGTCTTTTGGCTGGGTGACATTAAATATTCATGATGTATTTGCATTGATTTTGCTCATGATATAAAATAAAGCAAAATTATGAATATCTAAATGATTTAATGAGCTATTTATTGGCCATTAGTTTTCCTAAAGACTGTCATTAGAGTAGTTTCACAATCCTTTATCTCATGAGTATAAGATATGAGAATGAGCGTTAAAGCGGAGATGTTTTAGTAACGTCTCTAATTTAAATTTCAATAAGAAAAATGGTCTTCGAGCTGGTAAAGTTGAATTTTATTTCTGTGAATCAATTTAGTGATTCACTCCAACTAACAGTTTAAACAGTCCCTGTCTGACATGTATTTAATTTTTTTAGTAAAATTGTGCTTTATTTATTTTTTTGTGTACTTTGACAGAGGGAAAGCAAGGGCTAATTTTCTTCCTCCCAGCCCAGTTGCGCCCCTTAGCCTAGCAGACCCTGCCTTGGCACTTGAGACGCCAGCATTCAGATACATAAGCCGTCAGCATTTACAAGCAAATAACAGTCCAGCAGAGGAACGCTTAGCTGCAGGTCTCCAGGATAGGAGGCCATTGTTGTAGGAGCCAACCTGATCTCACTTGAAAACGAAACAATGTTACGAGGTGACGATTTAGTATGAATTTGTATGATGTGAATCATACTAAAACATACAATTAGAAAAAAGCAAGCATGAAGGCCTAACTTTAACCCCACCCCCTAAACATACCCATCACTGGCTGTAAGCAGATCGAACAAAAACATTGGACGAATTCATTTCGAATTAGCCACCAATTCACCAAAACGTAAAACCGTTGCCGTTATTTGTGTTGTGTTGTAGGAGCCAAAGATCCTCCAGTGAGTCTGTTGCTGGGGTTTGTGTGCACATATTTGCACAACTGTCACTGAGAATTCTCCAGCGAGTCATGTGTGAGGTTTGTGTGGTCGGGTTACTCGCTCTGCTCTGAAGCCTATGACCATCTGTCTCCATATGACTCATTGGGTCGGCAGTGAGCTCATTTCAAATAAATGAATGCTAACCAAGCGACAACCTTCCTGTCTCTCTCTTGAGTCCAACACAGAAGTGATTTAAACTGCAATTCATCGACTGGCCGCTAAAAACATCGGAGCCTGAAGAGAGTCAATCCCATAGACTCCCATGTTAAAATGAATTTATATAATTATGTTTAAATTATATTAAGCCTTAATGTTCTGCTTACTGTAACTGTACGTACACACCGCCACCGACTTGAGTGGCGAAGAAGCTCTGTCCGCCCTGTCAAGGACGCTTGTCAAAAAGTACGGTGAAGCTTGTTGACGCTTTGGCCGCTCTGACGTAGCAGCATTCTATGTTCGAGAGAAGAGAAGTGTCACAGCATGAAATGTAAACAGAAAAAAACAAGCAATACATTGACACTTGAAACCTTTTATAATGACAGCATTTTTATAACCGTTTTGGTCACATTTGGTCGGATAAAAAAACTATAATAATTATTATTTGCGTCTAGTGCAGTTGGTCACATCGGTGTTACCATGAGCAAATTAATTGCATTCCCGCTTAAAACGAGCGTTCGTAAATATTTCCAAAAAAGTTGCGGTCATCCTCAAATGTGTATCACTGGATCACTATGGATCATCGCAAAGTTGTTGTGGTTGGTGCTGCTGTATTGTATTTGCGGAGAAGACGTCGGACTCTGAGATTTTGGGTTCATGACACCTTCCAGGACTGTTATCTATATGCTAACAACGTCATATCATAAATGATAGGAAACCAAGTTTCCTATCTCACAGAGACGATTATGTTATGTTTTCAAAAACTAGCACACTTTGAGACAGTGTCAAAAGAAAGGAGCCCAGAATCTGACAAAATACAATTTTTTTTTTTATTGGTTGAATGACCTGCTATGTTAAAAGTGAAGCTTTTTGGAGTCACAAACGGTCACGCCTTTTAGGAGTAACAGTTGGATTTAAATGTGGGAATAAGCCCTCTAAATGGTGTTTGTACAGAATACAGAAGTTCCTCCTGAAATTGTGATAGTTGTTTAGTTTGGCTCTGCACAATCTAGGCTACTTGGATTTAATGTATTTTTGGTTGTCGCTGTCTGATCAGAAATTCCAGTCAGAAATTGTAGAATATGGTTGTACTGTAAAAGACCAAACCCTAAATACATATTGAACCTTGCTTTGTTCTGTACACACAAAGGAGAGGCAACCGGTTTGGTCTTGTGTGTGTGTGTGTGTGTGTGTGCCAATGTTGGGAAGTTACTAACAGAAGTAACAAGGCTATAACTTGGCTTCTTTCAGTAGCGTGACATCTGTTTGAAAATTTGCAGCTTTTTCCAAGCTGTTTATTTCTAAGAAGTGCCAATATGCGAGATGCTACGCTGCTGCTTTCATTTCACATCGAATAATATACAGTGCAGTGTTGATATCAACTAAAATTAAACTATTAAAAAATTGTTTAAAGGAATTAAAATAAAGCTGGAATAAAGTACATTTCATTCATATGTGAATCTCAGTGAGGCTAGTGATGCCTCAAAACACTCCAGTTGAATAGCCGTGGTGATATATTATGCACAAAATAATTTCACATGCACTCTCTAGCTATGAACTTTGATGCAGCCTAGTCGTCACAGGTTCACATGGTAAACAGCTCAAGTCATAGTTTGAGTGTTTTGACTATGTTCGGTGTAAAAATCGTGAAGTGCAGTGTGGGTGGGTGGATGCTATTTGTGAAACTGTAGTACCGATGACGATTTGTAAATAGAGTTGAGCTCTTCAGAAACATGATTTTGGCTAATGGTGGCCCGGCAGCACGAGTGTTTCACATTTCCCTAAACCTCACTGTAAGTGAATACGCAAACACGATGTATGACATCATTCTGAGTTTACAAATATCTGTCTGTTTTAATGTGTCTCTCTGCACTGAGAAGCAAGTGTAAAACGTTGACCCAGTTGAACCCAACAGGATGATTCAACTGCACTGACTTTATACTTTCAGATGCAGAAAGGTTTATTTGGCTAAGAGTTGTAAATGTGGTGTTATATATTAAAGTAGAGTTCAGCCATCTGGCTGTTATGCTTTGTGTTTTTGTAAAGGTTAGACAGCAACAGAACACATTAGCAGATATCAGACTGTACATCAAACATTCCTAGTTTAGTGTCTAGTTCCCCCAAGTTTGCTCTTAATACTAGAGATTGCTAACTTTGACAAATGTGTCATGTTACAATGTTTTTGCAAAATATTATGCTTATTAAAACAATTATGAAAGCTTACATTGTTTGCAGGATATCAGAGATTAATTTATATGACAGTTTATTTTGGAAGAAATTAGGGTTTCCATTGAAAATGCAAATTGTTGCCTTGGTAAAAGATTTTATCACTGTGTAAGACAATAACAATTAAAAATTGAGAGGTTTGAATGTGGGTGGGATATCTGATTAATTATCTGGTTAATTATGGAAGACTGTTTCTACCACAAAGTAAAAAACATAAGTAATTTCTTGCGATTTTAATTTGATGCATTATTGAGTCATTTTCTTTATTTCTTGGTATTGCAGACAATTTTTTTTCATAATTCCATCTTGTATTGCAAAATTGTGAATTTATATCTCAGTGTGTGACTTGGTTTATTATTTTACAGTT
This sequence comes from Siphateles boraxobius, assembly GCF_051911475.1. Lineage (NCBI taxonomy): Eukaryota > Metazoa > Chordata > Actinopteri > Cypriniformes > Leuciscidae > Siphateles > Siphateles boraxobius. The sequence continues at coordinate 512,261 of NW_027508705.1, read as the reverse complement.
CCCCTATTATTCTATTTTATATGTTCCTCATTTTGTTCCTGTTTGTTCCTCATTTCACACAGCTTTACATGCATCCAAGGTCATGAAACGCTTTCATTTTCTCTTAATATACATTGCAGCATCACCTCTTTTCTCACGGTGCCTGAAATAGTTTGATCAAGGATTCAGTCTCTCTAAATCCCGCCTTTCCGAGAGCCTACTTTGCTCTGATTGGTCAGATGGCCCAGTCTGTTCTGATTGGTCAACCGATCAAATTCAGCCCGAGTCCTAATCCTTTTGAAGTCTTCTCAACATGTCGACAACACGAACCAAACTCTCCTAGGCCTAGGCTACAATTACAGTGTTTGAGGGCAGTCAAAGTAGATGTTGTTCGCTGGCAGCCAATAGCTATGTTTCTATTATCCTATTTTTATGCACATTTTGACGCATCACATCAGAAACGAGATGGAAACGCCAAATTTCAAAAGGAAAACCCCTATATTTGCAAAAAAGTTGAGGTGGTTTTTGACTTGTGCGAAAAAGAGTTAATGTGAATAATGGGAGATGGAAACGCATTTGCTGAATAAATTCTGACGTAGCGAACATTAAACACACGTGACTAATCGGCTGTTTCCTCATGATGGGAATTCCTGTTACCTAAAAAGAGCCAAATAATATGGATCAGCTCAGTAATAAATAAATAATATAAACCCAGCTAATGAAGACCATTGACTAGCATTATGCAAATTTGTGACAAACCTCGGTTGGTTTGTGCAGGAAGTAAGACTGGAATTACGGATGACTCGTTTCAGGCAGTTCAGAATCGGTTCTTTCTTTTGGGAAACAATAACTTTGAAATCAAAAAATTAGCAGACTTTTACTTTCAAAAACAACTATATTACACACTAGGTCATATCTGAGAAAGCATATGGGGTACATTAAACTTTATTTCACTGTTATGTTGTTATGTACTTGTTGTTATGAAATGTTTAAGTCCCCTGCTCGTGCTTGTCCATATAATGGCAGTGCATCTTAAATTGTGAAAATGTGTTTAAGGGGTAGTGACTAAGTAATAAGGCGTGTAAAAATCATTAGCTTAATTTAATCAGTCAGATATCAATGGAAGGCTCGCACAAATAATAGTGCATGCCATGTGTGTTACCATCTCATGCTCCTAATGGACGTGTTCATAACAAGCACCATTCAGTGAATCACGTGTGGATATTGTGTGCTGTGTGAGAAAGACCCAGATGGGTGTGATTTTCTGCAGTAATACTACAAAGTGCTGCAGCACACATTGATTAATGTTACAGGCATTAGAGTGTGTAGATGTGTTAAGGTGTTTTATTAACACCGCTTGTGCTCTTTTGTTATGCACTAGCCACATCCTGTATCGAAATCCTCACATGCACGTACATGTGGTGTGAAATGCATTGTGCTGAGCTGTTTCAGCGCAGTGCGGGGGTAGCGGGGGCGTTATTACATATCAAACGGGGAAACACTAGGATTCAGAGAGGGAGGGCGGGCGTGCGAGGGATGCCTGCGAGAGGAGAGGCGAGGGGTAACCCTCCTTTCCAGGCAAGGGATTCCACCACTGCAGTAATCATGTTTCCTGCAGTCTCTGTGCCGATGCAGATTTCCCATTTGCACACGCTCTTACAAACGTGTTCCCCCAGAAATCCTTTCATCTGACTCCAGTCATCACGACACACTCTCTTGCTCTCTCCTTCTGTCTGTACTGAACCGCTCGGGTTGTGCTCTTGCATTCAGTCACAAGAATTGCAGCGGTTGAGACACGTTTTTCAAGCTTGAACTATTTTTTTACTTTCAATGTGAAATGGATTGTTTCCCATAGTAGTTTGTATACACCAGTAAATGATAAAGCATTTAATTTCAAAATGATTTGCTTTTTGGGAGTTGATACTCTTTAACCAGGGTTATTATCAATGGCTAAAACTAAAAGTATAAAAATATATGAAAATCTTAAAAAATCTTGAAATAAAATAAATATTAACTGAAAATAAATAAAATAAATTTTTTTTAAACTATTTTATTTTAGCAAGTTGTAACGCACGTGTAACAGTATATTAGATGTGTGCATTTGGACTTAAACTGACAGCAGCCTAATAAACCTCCTGCTGTCTTTACCATTAATGTCATTACCTTCTGATGTGTACAATAGAATGAAATCGTCACAAAGACATTTAAGCAAAATAGTGGCTTTCCCGGTGACTACAACTTCCATCTATTTCTGTGACTTTTTGAAGGGATAGTTCACCCAAAAAAGAAGTTCTGTCATCATTTCCTCACCCTCCTCATGTCATTCCAAACCTGTATGAAAGAAGGTATTTTGAGAAATTTCTCAGTGTTTATTTTAGTCAATGGGCTCCAACGTTCAAAATATCTTGTTACGCATAAGAAAGTCATACAGGTTTAAAACAATATGAGGGTGAGTAAATGATGACAGAACTTTCATTTTTGGGTGATCTTTCACCTTCATTGCGATATCAGTTGAGGTTTAGATTAAACTTTGTGTTCTGAGAGGCACAGAGGGAATGCACAAATGTATTGTGTATTATTGGTCCTCTCACTTCTGCTTCTTTATTTCTGTCCCTCACATTCTCTCTCCTTCTCTATCTGCCTGAATGACATTGATTCTTCGGGTACTGTGCTATTGACTGGCCCTCTGTGGAATATTTCAGCCGTTGTGTGAGCGTGCAGGGAGGACGGGAGGGGTTTTCTGGTTCCCCGTCTTCATTACACACACACACCGCACCACTGTGAATGCAGTGCCATTCATTTAATCCCACACAAGCTGTTCTCTTCTAATAACCAACTGACACAACGTACAGTGGTTCCTTACAGTGCATGCTGTGTTGTTTTTTGTGTTATTTTGCGGCATGAATCTTCTGTCTCATATTCAATTCATAATGCAAGCTGACATCTCAGAAAATATATTATTTCTTTTGCTGAGACCCTGATTCAGTGGCATAGGAAAAACTTTTAGTGTTTTAATTCTCTATCTCTAGTTCGGAATAAGAACCAGTTCTCGATTCTTGTTCTTTATGTGGTCTTGCAGCATAGCAGTGCTTTGTGTTGTTCCCTGAGCTGAAAGGAGGACCTGATATAAACACAGTGGTAGCGGTCATTAGTGCTGACAAATCGTAGAGAAGTGTGTGTGGGTGTAACTGTTATGATTGTATTGTCTCTTTCTGCAGCATCTGATCACGACACTAATCCAACCATTGTTTGGGCTTTGATTCATGCTAACTAACTATTACAGGTACTGTACATTATGAGAGTGCACACTGCTGTGTGTGTGTGTGTGTGTGGTATTACCTCCGTTGTGATGACAAAATCCCCACATAGGTGGCAATGATCTGAAATCCTTGTACCAATTTTTGGTAACCTTGAGGAAAACGGCTTACAAATCATACTAAGTGATGTTTTAGAAACTGTAAAAATGTGTTGTGTGTGTCTAGTGTGAGTCAATAGGATATACAACCCCATATCAGAAAAAGTTGGGACATTTTGTAAAATGCAATAAAATCAAGAATCTGTGATTTTGTTCATTCTATTTTACCATTTATTAACTGACAAAAGTACAAAGAAATGTTTTCCAATGTTTTCACTGACCAACATGATAGTATTCTGTAAATATGAACAAATTTAGATTTTGATGGCTGCAACACACCCCAAAAAAGTTGGGACAGAGACATGTTTACCACTGTGCCACATCACCTTTCCATTTAATTACACTTTTTAATCATTTGGGAGTTGAGGATACTAATTGTTGGAGTTTTGCTAGTGGAATATTTGCCCAATCTTGTCTGATACAAGACAGATGCTCAACAGTCTTTGGTCATCGTTGCCTGATTCTCCTTTTCATGATGGGTCAAACATTTTCCATAATAGACATATCTGGACTGCAGTAAACAGGCAGACACATCCCTTCTATGGTGCAGAGTGTCTAGAAACTACTCAGTTTTAGCATGTGCAGAATGAGGCCTGGCATTGTCTTGCTTCCCAGGAAAGATGTCATCTTGATGGCAGTTTTTGTCTCTGTACAATCCAAATACATGCCTCCATGTCAATGGTACCTTCACAATAATGCAAGTTACCCATACCGTTTGCAATGATGCACCTCAATACCAGCACAGATGTTTGCTTTTGCACCTGTCACTGGTGAAAGTCTGGTTGGTCCCTTTCGTCTTTGGGACTGAGAACTCGATGACCATTTTCTCCCAGAAACAAGCTGAAACATGGACTCATCTGACTACAGCACACATTCCCACTGTCTTGTAGATCATCTGAGATGAGCTCAGTCCCAAAGAACTCGCCGGCATCTCCTCATAGAACTGATGTAAAGCTTTCTTCTTGCGTAGTTACCCATACCATTCAAGTGGCATTTCTTAATGCAGAGTCAGACTGTGTTCCGTGAAAACGGTTTTCCAAATTACTCCTGAGGACATGTATCTGTATTTGACAGAGCAGCATGATGGTATCTTGTGCAATGCCATCTGAGGGCTCAAAGGTCACGCACATTCAACAGAGGTCTACTGCCTTACCCAACACAGACTGAGATTTCTCTGGATTCCCTGAATCTTGTGACAATGTTATGTATGGAAGATGATGAAAGGCATAAATTCTTTGCAATCTTGCATTGAGAAATGGAATTTTTTAATTGTTTGACAATTCTCTCATGATATTTGGCACAAAATGATGAGCCATGACCCATCTTTGCTTAAAAAGACTGAGAAGCACTTTTACACCCAAACATGATACCCTCAACTATTACCAATTCACCTGCTCATTGTGGACTGTTTCAAAAGAGTTGGATAATCTAATTTGGATAATCTTTTCACTTTTATTTTTTCTCTGTCCCAACTTGTTTTGGGTGTGTTGCAGCCATCAAAATCAAAATTTGTTCATATTTACAAAATACAATTAAGTTGGTCAGTGTTAAACATTGGAAAACGTTTCTTTGTACTTTTGTCAGTTAATAAAAGGTTAAATAGAATGAACAAACTACTGATTCTTGATTTTATTGCATTTTACAAAATGTTCCAACTTTTTCTGATTTGGGGTTGTATTATGCTGAAGTGCTTAGTGTCTGAAGCAGCAGTGTTATTTTAGTATTTATATATGATCATAGTATGATCATCATATTTTTACTAGATTGTGTATTTTTTATATTTCTATTTAGCTTTAATTTATTTTTATTTCAGTTTTAGGAATTTTAGTACTTGAAATTTTAACTTTTTTTTCTGTTAGTTTCAAAGTTTTTATTATTTTATTTGACTTAACGAGAAAAATTTAGTTAGTTTTAGTGGACAGGGCTGCAGTGTTGTCTATGTGGGTCCTCAGTTAAAGCCTTGACTGACTGGTAAGGCCAGGAATGAAGTCAACATGGCTGACAGCCGACTGACACGGTCCTGAGAAGGAAAGGGTAGCACAGAGAAGAGAAGAGTGATCAGAGATGCACTTTTTTCTGTAAATGTGGACTGTACTGCAGTGTTCAAGAATAAGGATCTCCTGGGGCAGGTGTCAGAGAGTTTCAGCCACATGCCTTGTTGGGTCAGTGATTTATGATAATGTACTGTACATACATTTTTATTCCTTGCAAACTTGCTCCTTGCTTATAAACCTGTCTGCTAGGGCAGATGTTTGGAACAAAATTGATTTGTTGTTCAGAAAGCATGATAGTCTTAACTGCGTCAGTAAAGGTCCTTGCACACTGAGTCCGAATTTCTTATGCGTTTTTTCGTATTTGTCGTTCGGTGGCTCTGAATTGTCGAAACGCCTCTCAAAATGCTTGTTACGGATGTGAAAAACGCAGAAAACCGAACCCGATCCGAATTTTTTTTTGACTTTGGACTCCGTGTGCAAGGACCTTAAAGGGGTCATCGGATGCCCATTTTCCACAAGTTTGTATGATACTTTAGGGTCTTCATGTAAAGTTTGTAACACACTTTGGTTAAAATTCCTCAATTGGTTGTGTAAAACAACACGCTTTTTACCTCCTCAAAAACAGATCTGTTCACAGCGACCTGATGCTGTGAATGTCTCTTTAAATGCCCTTGAAAATACTATTAAGTCAATGGGGTCCATCAACTGTTTGGTTACCGACATTCTTCAAATGTCTTGTTTTGTGTTCATCAGAAGAGAGTTATTCATACAGGTTTGGAACAACTTGAGGGGGCGTAAATAATGACAGAATTTTCATTTTTGGATGAACTATTCCTTAAATGTTGAGCCTTGTTGATGTCTTCCTCAGTGGATTTGTCTAGATGGATCTTTTCACAAAGAATGATGTTTCTGTGTCAGTGATAATTGTTTGTTAAATAGCAAGTCAATGATTGCTTCACAGCTGAGCCTCCTCCTGAATTAACAAATTAAACCAAAACTGTGTTAACTAAAACTCCAGCAGGATCTCCAACACTAACAACCCATTATCACTTCTTAGTTTAGCCACCGACACGCAGCTCTTGGCAAGAAACAGCTACCAAAATTGTGCTACAGAAATAAAATAAGCAACACCACGATCTATTGTAGACTCCAAGAGAGTTATCGCTTCTGCTCAATCTCTGCTATCTCTTCAGTAAATAATTGAAGGTCAACGACTTGCTGTGCTGTTGGTTGCTAGTAGGTGTTCCTCATCGACTTCAGTTTCGAACTGCGGGCGGATCTTGTGATTGTCTTAATTATAGGGACACTTAATATTCAACAATATTATTGATCTGACTGTTGGATGAGAACCGAACTGAGCTGGATAATGACATCATATTTTGCAAAGCGGTTTTATAGTTGAAATGAACTAATTTAATAATTGATGATTTTTACAATGGAACTGAATCAACAATGATCTGACTTCAGCTGAACAATAGCCAAAATGCATTTTTTTCCAGTTATCACTGTAAAGCTGCTTTGAAACTCTCTGAATTGTATAAAACGCTATATGAATAAAGGTGACTTGACTTGATTTTCTTCACTCCTGTTGGTAGTTTCCACATTGCATCGCTTCTCATTTGCACAAAGCCGATTGTTGCTCAACTTTGTGGCCAGTGTATGCGCCACCTTAATTCGTTACCTCTCATTGAAATGTTATGGCTTCTGATCTCTGCTAATCACTGTGAACACCACTTTAGACAAAGTCTGAGGAACCACAGTGTATTTGAGCTAGTTAATCAGAAAATGGAGAAGAGGAATTAGAGGGTATGCGTTGACGTCACTTTCCTACCAGGACACGCCGCCTCATTCAGACTGAGTGGCAAAACATCCTTAAACATGACTGGAAACTGCGAAACTAGCTGCTTCTCCAGAAGCTCTCATTGCAGCAACTTGGAAACATTGTTTCCTGACAGGCCCTTAAAAGCTTCTTCTCCTTGACGCTCAGAAAGTGCAGATGCCAGTTCAATATGATTGGATCAGATGCTTTATGTTGGCTCTTGCCATTTTTATGTGCAGATCTGCTTCAGACGGTGTATGAGCTGTCTGTTGTGTGTGAATCCGACCCTTCTCTTTGTTTGTTTTGGTAAAGCTAAAGCCTGTTGTTTTTGTCTAAAGCCTCCAGACACCTTTTCACATTTTCAGTATTAATAATGAAATAACACATCACCGTCTACTGTAGAGGGATTGACTCGTTATCTCTTCATTACTAATTAATGACTTTCCTCGTCTGAAATTTGCACTTAAACAGCTGTCACAGAACTGCAGCGACCTCCAGTCTCTCCCCCCCCCCTCAGGATCGGCCCTTTCGCCAGGAAACCCCTTCAGGCCTCTGTGCTGTCTGTCAGCAGTCATTTGCCATGTCAGATCTGCTCTCATCGTTGTGTGACTGATTGGCACTGGCGTTGTATTTGGACACATTGTGGTTTTTTATCGACATGTGACAATCAAACATTGTGTTTGCGATGACAGTTAGGGCTTTAGATCTGGTGAACCAATGACTTCCAGTTCTCACTGCAGCAGTAAACGCTCTAAACTGACCTTCATCAGTTGCATGGTATCTCAGTGCCACTTTAGTGTCAGTGTGAATCTTTAATTAAATCAATACAAATCCATATTTTTTTCAAAGATTGTAATTCTAATATATTAGCCTTCATTTAGTGGTACATTGGTAGAGGCTCATGAATAATTAATTTGTATTGATTCCCACCTAACGAAGGCTGTGACGTATAGGATTTTTGGCGGTTAACCGACCATCCCCCCCCCCCCCCCCCCCCCAAAAAAAAATATTTCACCCGCACCGTGTCACACACTGCAGACGCGATCAAGAACGCATATAGCTTGTAAATGACAATGGAAATGAATAATTATAAAGCAGTGTTCTTTATTAACAAATAAACAAATTAACATTTGTATTAAATTGTAAATATTAATAATGAACTATGAATTATGGTAAACTTAAACAACCTTTTAATCATTATAAAGCAGTTTTCTTTATTATTAACAGCAAATTAACATTTATATTAAATTGTAAATAAAATAATTAACTATTAATTAGGCTAAACATAAACAACCTTTTTTAAAAAGTGCAAAATAAAAGGGCAATAGTCTGAACAAGTATTCGGCTGTTGGGCCGCTAAAGTGAATCGTCAATTCCTGCTGCTTTATTTTTCGGTCTTCAGGTTTCGTGACAGGAAAACCACAACAAACCACAAGGAAAACTACAACCACATTTGGATTATTAGACAATGTCGAAATAAAGTGACTCTGCAGAGTTTTGCATTCAAGGGCATGTAAAGGGAACCATTGACACAGAGAAGAAAGAGTTAACTTCACGTGTGCTCTCGCTCATGACCGCTACTGAACATCTGAACACAAACAACGATCAAATGCACATCGATAGATCTTCTTCCATCTGTTCTTCAAAATGTAATAAAATGTATATTTCTGCAAGCATGTTTAAACTGGTTAACTGACAGTGTCTAAGGCAGGCAAAGGCATTTTTCAAGTCGAGTTCGCACGCCACTGCGCAATATAGGCTACACACACATTACCACGGGTGGGGTTCATTTCATAAACTGTCGACAAGCTTATTTAATGTAGCCTATAAATTCATGGATATGTCAAAAAAACGGAAAATGTTATACTTTGTAGTAGCGCTATCGTCGCGTAATAATCTGTTTGGTTGTAAAATGTATTACCTGAATCAATGAAATTAAATCTATTGTCTCGTCCTGTGGAATCATTCATTCACAGACAGCTTACGAAGATGTCAACTAATAAAGATCTTCATCGTTGGCAAAAATATGATGCATTTGCAGATTTGCTTTCACTAGACTGTAAGTCCACGGCCACTTCATCCAACGCTCTTGATGTTTTTAAATCTTCCTGTTACGACTCCGAGTCGAGTGTGAATTGAAAGTACTTCAGTGATTCAGTGCGTGCAGGAAACTGAACAGATCATTAAAACTGATTCGCGAACCGATTTAGACAGATCAGCCAACTTGTTTGAAGTCTTTAAACAGAATCGACTCAAAAGAGTGATTTTGTGAATTGAGCATCGCTCCTGCCCATAAAAAAAGATACAGCGCGCTTGGAATAAACATGTATTGAATTAAAATAAAGTAACGAGAGGAACGTCGCCCAACGTAACGAAGAGGTACAGAAAACTTTCAGCTAGGGGTGGGCGGATCGATCCTGAAGTATCGATACTTTCGATACTGACGAGGTATCGAAAAAGATCGATCCTCACATAAAAATATCGATCCAAATGTGTTTTTTTTTACCCGTAATTTTTTTAAATTTAGATCGCAATTCAGTGCGTAAAAAAAGCTTCTAAGTTTAAAAATAAGCGAATGTTAGCGAATAATTGTGTAGGGTAGAACTATTTCTCCTAGTCATCTGGATACAAGACGAAACCAATCGATCACAGAGAGCGTTCGATGCTGTTGCTTCTGTCACAGTGCGTTTGGGAAACGAAGCCTTGCTTAGATGACAGAGAAACAATCAGGAGTTATTTCGCAATAAACAAATTAAAAGTTTACATAACGGTTCAAAATGTTGACGTCAGTAAGATTTGTTAAATGAAATTAATATTTTTATTCAACAAGGATCGATGCATTAAATTGATCGAAAGTGACAGTCAAGGGTTTTACACTGTTAAAAACAATCTATTTCATATAAATGCTGTTCTTTCAACTTTGTTCATCATGATACATTTTATCCAAAATTATTTGGTTTCCACAAAAACGTTAAACTGTTTTCAACATTGATAATAATAAGAAATGTTTCTTGAGCAGCAAATCAGCATATTAAAATGAATTCTCATCATGAAGGATCATGAAGACTGGAGTAATGATGCTGAAAATTCAGCTTTGATCACAGGAATAAATGACAGAATAGCCCATGTTAAATTGTAATAATATTACAGCTTTTACAGTATTTTTGATCAAATAAATGCAGAAGAGAATTAAAAATCTTATACAGCCCACAAACTTTTGAACAGTAGGCTAGTGTACAATAGTACATTTACTATAATTAGGGTAGTTTGGTAAAAGTCACTGACTAATTACAGGTGAGTTGAGAGCACAAATCACAAAATATTCACCTCATAAATCATGACACACTGCTCTAGCAGAGGAAAGTGCATGTAAGTTCAAATTAAAAAGTATTGGTATCGGTATCGATATCGGCGATACTGGCCCTGTATTTACTTGGTATCGGATCGATACCAAATTTTGCAGTATCGCCCACCTCTACTTTCAGCAGAAAAAAGAAAGTGCGGTGATGATGCGGTAGGCATCTCATTCACGCGATATTGCGGTGATGCGGTTATCGTCACACCCCTACACCTAACTCTGCCCATGATTACAAACAGCTTCAAACTGTGGGGGTTTTGTTGTTCTTGTGGGGTTTTTTTTTTTAGTTCTATTTAAAAAAAAATTGTCACACAGTATAGAGAGGTTTTAATAAGTTGGCCTGTACATAATATGACAGATTGAAAACCTTGGCTAATAGACTAAAAATTATTTTCTGACTAATTAGGGTGTTCAAACTTGGCATGTTTGACTGGATTGAAACGAACCCTGGTTAGATTGCTCTGTTAGTGCGGTTAATTTGAATAGGTGTGAAGGCTGCCATCTGAACCCTGGTGCACACCAAACAAGCGGAGTGAGACAGCTGAAAAGATGGGTCTCGGTCCGCTTCCAAACGAACTCTGGTGTAGTTTGAATGAAATATGAATGCAACACGGACCAAAGACATGTAAACCAAAAACGTGATTTTTTTGCGACAAGATGTGACCCTAAAAAGGACCGAATGCTCAAGCATACCTGCTTTTTCTCGTCATAGTCGCCATGTTGCTCATAAAAATTACAGGCATAAAAAACGCGTCTCCTCGCATCTTCGTTTGTGATTCCTGCCACTGTTTTGACTATTTTACACATTTTATAAGCTCTTCACAAGTTCTCAGCTTGGCGAAATACCATTATATGTAGGCCATGCACACACAACGAGCACATTTATCCCAGCACACTTCCCGTCTTGAAATATGCGTCATGGAAGCCGACCAATCAGGTTGTGATGTGAACATATCCCTATGACTTTAGGATCGGTATCTTTAGGTTCGGTGTTAAAATGCCTATGTGAACGCTAAGTGGACCAGGACTAAGTTATTATTTTTTTGTCCCGGACCAAACGAACCAAGAGTCCCGAACTACAAATGTGAACACCCTTAATATCTTGTTAACCTTTTAAGGTAACCGAAATGATGCTAGGGTTGTCATGATACTTGAATAATTTAACAATAACATTTTAGTTAACTCAAAAATGTACTGCCCCCTCGTGTCGTTCCAAACTTGACTCTTCTACAGAAGACTAAATATAGTTATGGGCTCTATTTTTCATGCACTTGTAATTGAGGACTGAGGATTTCGGGCTTCAAGCCAGACACAAAAACTCTATAAAGTGTGATTTATGTGGTCTACATGACTTGTTTGCTATATTCCAAATCTTCTGAAGCCACAACAAAGACATTGAAAACTGCAAGGGTTGTTTCTGGTTCTTGACTGTTAACAGCATCATTAGGTCAGAACTCAAGAATCAGATATGTCCAAAAGCACCATTCAGGCAGATTGTGTATAATATAGACTAGATTCATGATACTTTTTAAACACACATTGAACATGCTTTTGGTCATTTCCCATTCACTTCCGTTGTACTGAAAAGAGTGACCAGGGTATTCTTCACAAATTCATGTTTTGTGTTCCACTGAAGAAAAATAAATTTATGCTGGTTTGGAAAAATGTGAGGAGTAAATAATGCCAAGATCTTCATTGTGAACTCCTTTTAAAGCTGTGGTTTTGAACATGAGTGGTCCACCATATCATCTGTTAGTCCAGCTGATCATTATCATAAACCAGCTTGGACTTTCATACTTGCCCTTTAAATTTCAGGAATGTTTGAATATTGTTTGTGTGTATATAGATACACCAACTGGCAGCTGGGGTACAGTGCAATAATTATCCTTTCACAGATCTGGATCCTACGGTTGCACCAGCCATTCATAAGTTCTTACATAAATTGGAACATAAAGTTTACATTAGAGGCTTATGACCAGATACTGCAAATTAGTGTGAGAACGCAATTCCCAAAAAGTGCAGATGGGAGTAGAAAGTTCTGTGCCTGATCTAATGACGACACGCAATTTAAAGAACACAGTGCCAGGATCATTTCCATAAACTACCAAGAGCAGCGCAAATTAGCGTCTGGTTTAAGACTCAGTTAAATAATGACTCAAATACCAGTAAATTGACTAGCATAAATCTTAGTAAATCACCTTCCATGATTCATTTAAATACTCTCCTCTCATAAATTTTGTGTCTGAAAGGAAAACTCCTACAAATGCTTATTCAATAAGGCCGGCTGGAAAAATAACTATCCACGCCATTTCAGTGCAAATCTTTCATTGCGTGTCTTTAGCAAATCCTGACAGTAGTTTTTTTTAATGCCAAAAGAGGGTTTAGCGCTGGCTCAACCTGTTATTAAATCCGGCCCTTAGTAACTACTAGCTAGTTTGTAACTAACTCTGTACTTTATTCAGTGGCACCATTTGCTCTTAAGACAGAACATAACTAGTAGCTCATAAGCACTCCATAAAGTAATGCCTATAGCATGACATTTACCATGGGTTATCCAGTAGCTGCCTTCAAATACGTGAGCATTCTCATTCCTCATTCTCAGTGATAGAATTCTTTAGCCTCACGTAACTAATGGTACAAATGCTTCCGTTCAAATACAATAAAGCATGAATGACATACAGCAATTGGTAAAAAGCATTCAGAAACTTTATTCAAAAAGAACAAGGCCCAAATTAATAATTACTGAAACAAAAAAAAACATGAATATTTAGTTTTTTTGTTTTTATTCAAAACAATGACAAGAAATGACACATAATATTCTCTGTCTTAAAATGTGAATGAGAGAAAATGTCAGCATTATAGTGTCTAAAAGCCTGTCAGGTAAAAACTAGAGCTTACAGATGCATTTCAGTCAATCTGCAATCTGTCAGTCTTATTCCAACCATTACTCCTGGTCAGAGGTTTCTGTATTTATTTAGTTTATATGTAGAGTTACATTTCAACTAAGATTAAGGGTGTGACGCAAAAATATTGAATATTGCGTAAGGTGTGACGTAGTGCTTCTTTACGTTAAAACTAGGCTTAGGTGTAACTTGCAAACAGCTGGTTCAACTGGCACCTGGTCCATTGTGTCTTGGATCGAAGCATGTAGGTTACAGTAGAGTGAGTCATTTGCTTACAGTAAACAAATAAACAGTTACTTTTAACCAAAACGAATCTACTAAAGGGACAATCCACCTGGAGCAACCAAGTGCTCAAGGGCACAGTGCTGATAGTTAATGACTTGTTCCACACTTTTTCCCTGTTTGAACAAGCTACCGTCCCATTACAAGCCCCGAGGTTTGACTGCTGCACCACAAGTGATCAACGAGAGTAAATCCGCTGTGCGTATAAATGCTGTGGAGTATTTTCGAACGCTGTCAGGTTAGGGGGGCTTTGTGTGTGTGGGAGGAGAGTCCGTGTGTAGATGCGTGATGTGTGGGCGTAAATGTCGAGAGCTCTATTTCAGGAAGACATGGCTTGCGAAACACGCTGACAGAAGAGTATAGATCAGACCAGTTTACCTCACCACTAGTAGGATACCAGGTGCACGCCAAAACAACCAAACTGCACATTTCCCGACATTCTAGACCCAAACACGCTGCTGCTGTTAACTCGGCAAACTCTGTGTGTGCTCGTAATGCTGTGTATGGCAAAGGTCCCTTGAATTCACATGATCTCAATATAGAATACCCATTCAATTTGGCCACAACCCCCTCTCTCTCTGCTCTCTTTCTCTCTATATTTGTCTCGCTCGTTGTGGTAATTGTGCTCTCCAGAGGCACAGTGGAAAATGTGATTGTATTTTCCCTGGATTCAAAGCACATGGTTCCCTTCTGGCTGCCTTTCACTTCAGAAACGCCCAACTGCTGGTTTGAGACAGAGGGTGTTCCGTCAGACTTTACTGTCCATGTGTTTTTCTTCCCAACCCTCATTTGCATACTTTTTTCTGTGGTTCTGGTATTTATGTTGTTGTTGCATCAAATGCAAGCCGCATTTTCAAAGTTCATATACCTTAAGGGTTAGTTCACCCAAAAATGAAAATTCTGTCATTAATTACTCTTTCCAAACCCGTAAGACATTTGTTTATCTTTGGAACGTAAATGAAGAATTTTTTATTGAAATCTAAGAGCCTTTTGTCCCTCCATTGACAGCTTACGCAACTACCACTTACTCTATTTTGCTCTTTAAAGTTTGCTGAGCAATGGTAAATTTGACCACCTTTAATGGGATATGGCACAAAGGCATCATTTATCATTCTACATGTTGCACTTTCTTTAGTTGAATATATATGGAAAAATAATGTTTGAAGAACATCCTAACCATTCTTTTAAATACAGTCAAAGTAACTAGGGAACGGGAATTCTCCGGACCAGTTTGGTGGACTGGATCAGTTGATTAATTTAATAAGTCTGCCTCAGATTGTCAGAAGTAACTGTGAAGAATGACTGGCTTCAGTCAGTTTCTCACTCAATGCTATCATATGAAGACTTGGGTATATAGTGCAAAATGTCATATGGGCCACTTGTATGATACTTTTATAGTGATTTTTTTGTGTCACTTTGGAGAATGACAACCCCTGTTCCCTTCTACTCCCATTATACTGGAAAGAGTGATCTGGATATTCTATAAAAATAAACCTTTTGTGTTCTACAGAAAAAAGTCATACAGGTTTGGAATGACATTAAAGAGTAAACGACAACCAAATTTTTATTTTGGGTCAACTATTCCCTGACTACTGTTGTTGTTTCACTTATCCGGCAGAACGGACCTCAGTCACTTTTGTTCTTTATCGCACCTGTTCTTTGTCAATGTTAAAAATAAGAACTCAAAATGGTTTAACAGCTTAACATTTTCCGTGATTCAGTGGCTCCTGTCGCCTCAGTGTTTTTGTGTATCCTTTGTTGTACATGTTCAATACCAGTGTGTTGCTCAGTGCCACCCACCCCCCCCCCCCCCCATCATTTATCCCCTAAAGGATTGTTTTAGATCAGACACACACTGTAACGCATACAGCAATTACTCAAAATGAAAAAAAGCCCATCTGTGATCACAGCACTGTCATATCTCACACTCTGCAGTCAGACAAGCCTGGACGAATGGGGAATGTCTACGATAATTTAAACAGAGTAGATTATGCAAGCAGTTTAGTAAGAATGTCTGTGTAGCTGTACTGCTTAATAAGATTCAACAACAAATTACCTCCTTCTCTCTCTCTCTCGCTCTCTTGTTGTAGGGCTGGAAGGGCTCCCCCTCATGGCAGGGTCAACGACTACTGTGTTCATCCTCTTCTACAGAAGGTGAGTGTTCATGTTCATAATGCTAATTCAAAAACATGCAAATACATGTGGATTTTTGCATCACTGAGATGGTTTACAAACTAGTGCTCTGCTGTAAACGCCTACTTACGGGTCTCTGAAGCATGTTCTCCATTCGGTTTTCTCTTAACACATTTCAGAAAATTGTTTAATAAAGAGTACAAAGCTTTGAACCAAACCAACCAGCAAGCTCTGAGAACTTACCGTATACTCAACAAATAATTATTATTATTTCGGGACGCAAGAATTGATCTGTCATCTTGTATAGTATGTCGGTGGACAACAACAATGTCACGACAGAAAGACTAGCACGTTTAAATTTTTTTCGGTCCTCCAAGATGGGTTAAATCACATCTGTGAAGTTGAACAATAGGAGCACAGAAGCTCTTCCGTACACACCTTTCAAATATTGTGAAACAAAAGAGAGACGTTGGTATTGGTTGCTATTAAGTGAAATTATGCAATTATGCCTTTATGCTGTTTCCCCGAGTGGAAACCTCACACAACAGAGTCAAAAAATAAAAAAATGCTGGCGAACAATACTGCCCTACAAAGGCTAAGCGCAGTAACTACACATTTGAGCTAAGACTTCTAATGGGCTTTATGACATGTGTTCTGTCTTGTGAATAAATATCTGGGTTAAATTATGTTCCGCGCGGAGATGCATTACCAATAATCTACCCATAACATGTTTGACTGGCTGGTATAAAAACTTTAAAGGCCCTTTTCTCCGTTTCTTTGTTCGCGTAGTTACTGCACTTAGCCTTTGTAGGGCAGAATAGCGGAGGTGCTTCAGCAATCTGGGGAGAACTGGATTTAGCAATAAGATAACGCCACTTCGGTAGTTTGTTTATGCTCTTGTTTCCGGAAGTCAGTCGCTAGTTCCGCCTTCTCTATGACATCATGCACATCATTAAAGAGGACAAGTGATGATTAGTCGGGAAACAACGTGTAGTCTGACATGTTTAAGAACCTGTCTGAACCTGACATTAATCGACACTACTGTAGAGTCTGAAGCAATTCCCATTTCTACATGGGATCTAGCTTCAGGATTGTAGGCCTGTATCAGAGTCCTGAAAAAGGTTTCTTTTAATTTTATTATTAACTTGCGTTATCTTCGCTCAAATAGCACGCTTGGCCATGTACAGAGAAACTGGCAGCCAGGCAACATACAAGTGACCAATCCTGAGTGGCGATGTCAGTACACGCGGGTATCGCTAACTATCCTAAGAAGTCCAGGCCGAGAACGGTTGGTAATAGTGTCGTGCCAAACCAAGCTCAAGTGGAAATATAACTGGAACAATTTTTAGCCCGACGATGGAAAAGAGGCTATTGATCGAATCCATAATCAGATTGATGGCTCAATCAGACTGAAAGCCTTCAATCAATCCAATCGAGGTCAATACGAACTCAATTTCGATCGGATCGAAATGGGTGTTGTAGACCTGAAATAATCTGATCAACTGGAAAAAAATCATCAGATTCAAAAATACCTTGCAAACCTATGAACATGCATATGTTTATTTATGTCTTGTGTCTTGTGGCCAGTGGAGGAGACTGAATATTTACTGTTTGCTAAAAAAAGCTCTTCTGACATAAATGTCAGCTTTCTTTTTTGGATGCTTACGGTAGCTCCGGTGACATTATCACGTTTGCTTTCTCTGATTCTGTACGCCATGACTGGAATGCATTGCATGTATTCCAATAAAATCCTGTTTACAGTAATTTTAATCTAAATGAATGAATCTAATCCGATTTCATTCATTTAGATTAAAATGACTGTAAACAGGATTTTATTTGCTTAAAACTGAATGTTTGTCTTTCTGGATGACACATACCCACATCTCAGCAGTAGATTTTACATTTTTACAAGTTTCTAATTTTGGAAATGCGACTTCACTTGGCATTCTGTTGCATTTTCCAAAAAGGAAGTCTTTCGGAGTTAGATTGGAATGCAAGTTTTGGCTAGTTCAGTTAACCCCATGCTGTTAAATGCCATAACTTAGCCGTTATTTGGATACAAATGCTGTTCACCATTTATGAGCATTCACAAATTGATAAGTATTATGATTACTGTCATTAAGATGAATGAAAAAGCTAATAAATAGCACTCTTTGTACCTGTTTGAACTCAGCAAAGCTCCAAGGCAGTGTTCGTAGTGCTTTGTGGGTAATGTAGTTCTGTTGCCACAACTACAATGCTTGAGAGTAGATCTGACTGGATGGGTGAGGGGGGCAGTCTGCATGAAGAGAGCAATGAATCTCTGTGGCACTTTTATAAATTATACCCGGCAGGTCAGGAGAGGTGAAGACACAGAGAGGAGTATGAACGTGGACTGTTAAATCTGTGCACTGAAGAGAGAGTGATTTACCTCACAGCGGAGTTTAATAACAGTTGGATCATGACACGCTGCATCAGAGCAGCTGATTCAAAGCCTTAATGCTGTCTGTGATCTTCTGTACTTTAGCTGGCTCACTAAAGACTCAATACACACATTTCCTGACCAGTGTTGAAGAAGATAGCTGTAACTCGCCAGGCTACAAGATACTTCTAATATCATTCTAGCTGTGTGATTTTTAAAAAAAAAATTGTTTAATTACAAATAGAATTACCTAGTTTAAGCTATATAATAGGCCAATGTCTTTTTAATTAAATTGTCTAAAATCAGAGCAGCACAATCTCAATCAGGGTAATTGCATCTTACTTGAACACACATTGTCAATACAGCTAATAAAACGGAAAAGGTCCTGAGTGATCATTGAAATAAACTTTTTGAATGAACCAAATTGCTAAAATGAATCTTCCAATATTAAAGTTAGTTTAAAGCTTTTCCCTGAAACTCATCGTGAATAAAATAAGGCTTTATGGAGTCTTTCGCCGCCTCCCCAAGTTTCATTTTAATTAGGATTATAGATACCATCTTTATTTATTTTTTCTACAATTACAAATAATCAAAAAGCGGTTCTAATTAGTTGAATTTTTAAATTGTAATCTTTTTATAAAAAAAAAATGTATAGTATAAATACATATAAATATATATATATATATATATATAAATATATATATCACTATGGCTTAAATGCATATATTTTTGTATATTATTATGTATTCTGTGTGGTCTTTTTAAAATTTTCTAGATTGTTTTTATTTAATTTAATACAAATTAATATAAAATTTGAATAATTTAAATAATGTTTTAAGATCTATGTCGTTTAATCAAATGAATTAAAAAAAAATTGGCAAACAAAGTGCTGCACAACAGGGGTTCACCCACAAATTTAAATTCTGTCATAATTTTCTCACTTCTATGGAAGTCAACGGAGCCTATCAACTGTTTAGTTATCCCTATTCTTCAAAATATCATCTTTTGTGTTCAGCCGAAGAAATAAATTCATTAAGGTTTGAAACAACTTGAGAGTGAGTAAATGATGCCAGAATTTTCATGTTTGGCTGAACTATGCCTTTAAGCATTCTTGAGTATGAATAGTAGACAAAATTGTGCAGCTCATTCACACAGAAACACGCGAAACATTCAGACTTCATATTTAAATAGTCTTTTTGCAGTTTAGTATTCACAGAATCAGACGCTATTGTGTATCTCAATTTAAATACATGCATAGCCCTACTTTCGATTTATTCATTCCTTTTTTACGACTGGATTCCGCAATTCCATCCGCATTTTCTGCATAGTGGAAATCATAGGGTCCTAATGAAACTACAGCCCTGCATATGCCCCTGACAAATGCTCTTTGAGTCATGGTGCCAAAGCCGCTGACCAATCTTTCGTCCCGCTCATTTCGATGTGAAACGGCAGTTCTGAGAAATAAATAAAATGGCTCTGCGCTAGCCCCTTTAACCGTCTGGTCTCACTCTCAAACCAGAAATTCATTCTAGTGAAGCTGATGCAAAACAAAGCCAGACTGCATAATACTAGTTTGCTCCCATTATAATCACTGAAGATGTCTGCACTGGAAATGTGTTCAGCTGACACACATCCCGTTCATAATATGAATCACATCGCACAGAGGCTCCAGACACTTTATTTTCCCAGTCTGTCAAAAATGAAATAATTTTATTTGGATTCAGGAAGAGTAGGATCCATCACCATGAGGGGGCTGAGTTACACTCGAAATGACTCCAGTCTTCATCATCCAGACATCAGATCTCACTGCAGAGCATCACGGACCCCCTCAGACTCCTTAAACGTAACGACTGCAGTAATGAGGCAGTATATAATGGGACGCTGCAAGCCCCTTGGCGAATACGGCTTACGAAGGGCTCTGGATCAGAACTGTACAGTCTACAGGACAGCTCGTAGGGACGGGAGATGCACTGACAATAAACTGTGATTAACAATGACACCACAGTGGCCGGCTTTGCGGTTCGCTCTGGAGATCAACATAACTTGACCGGCAGGACCGTTGTAATGCTGCAGTCGTGTGGTGAAAACTCTAATCATTCAACAAGGCCCTGTTGTTCCCCCCTTACTGTCACTACAATACTGCCCCCTACTGGCCATCAACTCCTCTACGGTCCCTTACACACTCCCATTCACACTCTCAGCACTCCAAATCTTTAATTTGCCATTTAAAAGTCTAAGAAACTTGCTTGGCAGTTGTTCTTTCGGTGGCACAGTTCAAAATGCTGTCCCCTGACACTTGATAGCTAAGGAAAGGATACATAAAATGCTTGTGTGATTTGGTTACTACACATCTAACGGCCATTTCTTTGGCTATTGTGTCCGCAGACGTTACGGTGGTGTATCAGAACGGATTGCCGGTGATATCCGTACGTCTGCCGTCCCGACGAGAGCGCTGCCAGTTCACCCTCAAACCCTTGAGCGAAACAGTGGGCGTTTTCCTTCAGCAGCTGCAGGCCGAGGACAGGGGCATCGATAGAGTCGCCATCTACGCTGAAGGTACAGTACATCTCTGACACTACTGTTGTTTTCTTTGCATTATAAGCTGATTTGTCTATGGATACTGTGTATACAAGTACTGCTCCAATAACTGCCTAAATTTAAATAACACTGACGCGGTCAGATCATTTCCACAATGACCAACGCAATCTACCAGGTAGCGTCTGGTTTAAGACGCGCTTTTTTTGGGCGGTAAATAATGGCGCAAACACCAGTAAATTGACTAATGCAAACCTTAGTAAATCACCTTGCATGAATTATTTAAATACTCTCCTCCCATAAATGTTGCGTCTGAAAGGGAAACTCCTACAAATGCAAATGCAATAATGTCAGCCGCAAAAATAACCCTATCAACGGCTTTTCAGCGCTCATTTTTCACTGCGTGTCTTTAGTAAATCGTGACCAGTAGTTTTTTACCGCTAAAAGAGGGTTTGCGATGGTACAAGCTGTTAGTAAATCTGGCCCTAGATCTTGAATGTCACATCAATTTAAAGCACCTTACTCCCTAAAAGCACACCTCTAACATAAGTGTACTGACAATACAATGATAACAGCGTTTTCACTTTTGGGTGAACTATCCCTTTAAGAATAGTTCATGTAGTATTGTGCATGTAAATACTGCCATTGTTCGCAGTTCTATGGGCAAAATATAATTAAAATTGAAGTTATTATCAGTTTCCGTTTTTTAGTTAAATACACAAATCGTAGATGAACTTGTGGCTTTATCTGAGGTGTTTAATTGATAGTACATCTTTAATCTAATTGAGGAACATGAATCATTTGTTCTCTGTGCAAACTGCATGTCTGCTCTGTTTCAAGCTCAATTATTCCCGTGTGAGAGGTGCTAGAGCTTTCTCTTGCCTGTAGATGAGTGAGAGAGGTTATCCGCTGTCTTTCACCTCAGATTGGAAAAACCTTCTCTTCCTGATGAGCATGCTAATGCACAGCAGGAAACCTTTGTGATAAGCATTTAGATTGGCTCTCGTATTTCACAACTAGTTCAAAGAGGATTGCAGTTAAAGAGACTGTACACTTTCACGCACCTCTAATTTCCCTCTCTTTCTCTCTCTGTAGATGGAGCAAGGATAGCGTCCTCTACAGGGATTGACATTTTACTAATGGACAGCTTTAAGCTAGTCATAAATGACACAACACACCTGGTGCAGCCACCCAGGAGAGGTGAGTTTGCCCTGCTGCATTGTGGGTCATTATGTGCAAAACTTTGCAGAGGTCCAGGAGATTTTTTTTATATTCTGTGGGCATCCGTTGCAGATCTGCTACCGCACGAGGAAACAGAACGATTGAACGACGTCAAGCTCTTGGTGCAGCAGCTCTACAGCACTCTGCGCATAGAGGAGCATCAGCTCACCAAAGAGAGAGAGCTGATTGGACGACTGGAGGACCTCAACTCGCAGCTCCAGCCCTTGGAGAAGGTGTGTTGTTGGGGTTAATGTCACGTTATATGTCTAAATACGTCATGTTGACGTCAAAAACAGAACTAATTTATTGCCCTCATTCTGAAAGTATATATATATTTTTTTTTAACAGTTTTAGTCTATTTTGCACATAAAGAACGTAGGCACACGCGCGTGTCCTGTGGAAGTCGTTTCCACCTCAGAGTAAACAAATTGAAAAGGTAACGATAAGATATTAACAATTTTAGGAAATGAAGTTGCATTACAGAAAAAGCCACATTGCAAGATATAAAGTTACAATTACAAGAAACAAAAGCCCTATTCAGACGGTAATTGTTTCTCATAGGGACGTAAGGTATTTGCAACATTTACAGGGGTTAGTCAGTCATTTTATACAAAATGTTGCTGTTTTCTTCCACCAGCCACATAAAAATCCCTGGCTGAATTACCTATTGTTTTTTGACACACAACAAGGTCATGTGATAATTTAAACTGCCGTCCAATCCCACATCTCTGAGTTTGCAAGAAGGGATCGTTTAAAAATCCCCCATTTAAATCCTTTTTGACCACTGCCGAGCACCGTACGCACGCTAACTGTTGCGCTTCGTAGAAGTTTGCATTTTAAAGATGTACAATTTTATTAGGGCAACTGAAATACTGGAAAGTACAACCCCATTTCCAGAAAAGTTTGGACATTTTCTAAAATCCAATAAAATCAAGAATCTGTGATTTTGTTAATTCTCTTGAACTTTTATTTAACTGACGAAAATACAAAGAAAAGATTTCCAATGTCCACTGACCAACTTAATTGCATTTTTTAAATATAAACAAATTTTGATTTTGATGGCTGCAACACACCCCAAAAAGTTTGGACAGAGGCAAAAAAAAAGGTGAAAAGATTATTGAATATTTAAATTTAGCAGTTTTGGAACCGTCCACAATTATCAGGTCAATTGAGGGTTGTAACCGTTGAGGGTGTCGTGATTGGGTATAAAAGGAGCATCCACTAAGGCCTCTGTCTTTGCAAGCAAAGATGGGTCATGGCTCAGCACATTTGTGCCAAATTTCACGAGAGAATTGTCAAACAAAACAAAATCACATTTCTCAATGCAAGATTGAATAGAATTTATGTCATTCATCATCTACCATACATAATAGTGTGTCAGGGAATTCAGGCAGGAGACCTCTGTTGAATGTGCGCAACCTCAGAGGGCACTGCATGAGAAACCGGTGTGTTTTTTATTTATATATAGCCACATTGACTCAGGAGTAACTGTGGTCACTTAACTCAGTCTGCCACTGTATCATGAACTGCAACTTGAATCTGTTACGGAAGGAGAAATCTATACATCTGTTCAATGCAGAGCTCTCTGAGCTCACCTCAGATCTCACTATTTAAAATGTGTTATGTAGTTATATACATTAAAAATAGAAACGAAGCAGCTTTAGGTTTAGCTTGTGTAAATAAGAGGTTGCATTAACTTTTCATTCCACATTCATAATTTTGAGAGTATTTCATCATTCTGCGACTATTTTCCTATTTTTAAACAAGATATTCAAAGGCACATTATGTAAGATTTTTGCATTATAATATCCAAAAACCACTAGCACAGTGATGTGTGTGTATATATATATATATATATATATATATATATATATATATATATATATATATATATATTGTTGACTTGTATACTTATATTAGCCCAAATGTTTCCAACAATGTTTAAATCCATAGAAATTCAACCACATTTAATGTTCCTCCTCATTGCGTCGCCTGTCAATGAAGCCATGTCCGCGTTATACTCTGTTGGCATTTTTACTGCCGTAGAAACCAAGAAAACACAGTTAGTCTCTTGACAGATGCAGAAGTAATAGTTGTAGCGTCTAGTACACCACTCTTTTGTTTTTTCGCACATGGACCACAATTATTCGCTATCGTTTGCAGCAAGTTCTGTCGCCTAAGATGACTCGAGAAACGTTAACGTACGGGTGAATCAAATAACCCAAGAAGAGTTTTCGACAAGAGGAAAAATGAACGAGGAACAATATCGGTGTTGCATTTCCTAACACTCTTTAACAAGTCTGGTGAACAAGTCTTTCCTAACAGTGTTTGATTTTAGTTTATTTAGGGCTATAGTCACTATTTCAAAAGTCATATTTAGTCACAGGGAGAATGATATAAAGTTGCAATTACAATAAACAATTACAGCTGCAAGATATTAAATATTGTGTCGCAGTAATATTTGTTATTAGCAATGTGCCATATAAAGTCACAGATACTTGTTGTACTCTGTGGCAGCTTCAGGCTTCCATTTGCATCCAGCAATGCTGCACAGTTTAGAAAAGTTCAACTTTATGCAAATGAGCATAAATGTGATGCGACAGCTGGCGTGTAGACAGTGGAGCTCTCGTGATTCATCTTCTGTCAAAGAAAATGGAGAAGTTAATGTGACTGTAAGCAGTTTCCCTGCTCTATATGATTCGTCTCTGCCCATATGCAGAGATATAATAACAAGTCATACATGCATTAAAAAATGCTGATGTTGTGTACATAGTCTTTTCCCTGCATTGTGTAAATTTACAGTATAGTGGCAAGATCAACAAACATCTCATTTGTGATCAGATTTTCTAAAGCTATGGCCATTAGTAGTTTACCAATAACCTACTAGCATCCATTAGTAGAACTGCCAGTATGAGCAAGAACAGCCAAAACTTCAAAAAAGTTGCATTGATCTTAGGAGACGAGCACAGATCCAGTGTACATGCGCTGCTGTTTGGATCAATGGATGGTACACTGGTTCTGTGCTTGTCTCCTCAGATCAATGCAAGTTTGCAGGTATGTGTAAATTTTGGCTGTTGTTACTGAACATCTAAAAATGTATGTACAAATTTGACATTTATGAATTTATATATGAATAATGAATGAAGTATGAATAATTATATACATTTCTTATTAGTTTCACCAACCGCTGAACCGCACACACAGGATTGTGGGATATCACAGGCAGGAAACATCTAAAGTGATACTAACACACATTATCTGATCACAGCTGATGACAGCTGATAATTAATCTGAAAGTCTAATTGCACAGTAGATTGATTGTGGAATAGAGGCTTTTTACACACTGAGAGCTGCATAAATACTGTTAATTTTGTAATTGCAAAGTTCTGCTCAAGTCAACTGAGACTTGCCTTCAGGGTTTTTTTTTCTTCCAGCATTAGAAGTGAGTAAAACAGACCTAATAACGCAAACAACAATTTAATTGAGAGCACTGACCGCTTCACTGACTTTTAAATGGACCACAGTTTCTTTTGCATTGTATGAATTTTTTTTTCTGCAAGGATAGCAAATCAAAAAGATGCATTTAGTCTTAAAAAGGAGGGCGCAAAATAGACTAAAATACCAACAACAAAAAAATGCTTCCAGTTTGAGGAAATTAACATGACATATTTTGGATTTACATTTACCTATTTGGTAACAACTTTATAATAAGTACAGTAATAAAGTATTTACATTTTAGTTTATAGTTAGTTCATAGTTCATATATATATATATATATATATATATATATATATATATATATATATATATATATATATATATATATATATATATATATATGTGTGTGAACTATGAATTAACTATAAACTAAAATGTAAATACTTTATTACTGAATGAATAACTCACTATTTGTATTTAGCATATTAATATATACCACTAACATATATATATATATATTAGTGGTATATATTAAAGGGTTAAATCACCCAAAAATGAAAATGATGTCATTAATGACTCACCCTCATGTCGCTCCAAGCCCGTAAGACCTCCGTTCATCTTCAGAACACAGTTTAAGATATTTTAGATTTAGTCCGAGAGCTTTCTGTCCCTCCATTGAAAATCTATGTACGGTATACTGTCCTTGTCCAGAAAGGAAATAAAGACATCATCAAAGTAGTCCACGTGACCTAGGTGGGTTAGTTAGAATTTTTTGAAGCATCGGAAATACATTTTGTTCCAAAAATAACAAAAACTACGACTTAATTCAGCATTGTATTCTCTTCCGGTTCTGTTGTCAATCCGCGTTCATGAGTCCGCTGACGTAAGACGAGCTGACGTGTGTCTGGTGCGCCCGAGCTTCGTTTACAGTCTGAGGGAGACGCACGCTGTAAACAAAACAATCTTTGCAAACATGTCCAAGGATTTCGACACAGGGAAAGACTTGCATTTTTTTTAACCAGACATATTTATTTGAACCCGAATACACGGACGCACCAGATACACGTCAGCAGCGTCTTACGTCAGCAGCCTCACTGGCCTCGTGAACGCGGATTGACAACAGAACAGGCTAAATACAAATATTAATTTCTTCATTTATTGATTTATTGTCACCGTAATTAACACAATGTTTATGGTTTAATCAGCTCGTATGTAAAGAGTCATTTTTTTATCAAAAATACAGTAAAAGCAGTAATATTGTGAAATATTATTGGAAATAAAAATAACTGTTTTCTGTGTGATTATATTTTAAAATGTAATTTATTCCTTTTAGAAAGCTGAATTTTCAGCATCATTATTCCAGTCTTCAGTGTCACATGATCCTTCAGAATTCATTTTAATATGCTGATTTGCTGCTCAAGAAACATTTATTATTATTATCAATATAAAAAAAAAACGTTGCGTTGTGAACCATGATACACTATTATTTAAAAGCTTGGGGTAAATAAGATTACAAAAATAATTAAGTAATACTTATATTCATCAAGGAGGCAGTAAATTGTTTCAAGTGACAGTAAACTAATATTACTGTATATTATATATTAATATTATATGTATTTTGTTACAAAAGATTTCCATTTCAAATAAATACTGTTCTTTTGAACTTTCTATTCATCAAAGAATGAATCACAGTTTACTCAATAGTGTTAAGCAGCACAACTGTTTTGACATTGATAATAATAATAATAAACATTATTATTATATGAGCACTATTAATAATTCATAATACCAGTTATTGAGCATTTAAATCAGCATATAAGAATGATTTCTGAAAGATCATGTGACGCTGAAGTAATGATGCTGAAAATTCAGCCTTGCCATCATGGAAATATATTTTACATAGAAATATATATAATCTATTTTATATATAAATATACATAATCCCAGGTTGTTAATAAGGTGCAAAGAAAAGCACTTAAAATGTATAAACCATTCTAAACATAAGCCATAAGAAATTCTTGTTAATGATTTGTCATTTTACTTTTCAACATGTTGCAAAACATCTTAGCTGAGAACCTATGTACTGTAATGCTAAAATCCTATTTTTTAGATGTTTCTAATATCGAATGTAATCTCCTTTCTCAGGTTAAAGAAGAACTGTGTAAGAAAGCAGAGCGCAGGACTACGTGGGTGCTGTGGGGTGGGATGGCTTACATGGCCACACAGTTTGGCATTCTGGCACGGCTGACCTGGTGGGAGTACTCATGGGACATCATGGAGCCCGTCACGTATTTTATCACCTACGGCACTGCCATGGCTATGTATGCTTACTTCGTGCTGACACGTCAGGTGAGCACCTCCAGCTCTTTATCTCTAGATCAGTGGAATTTCATAATGTCCCTGTGAATGCAAAGGTGCCGAAGCAGGTGGAGATCCGTCTGACCTCTCTACCGGTGTTCTCTCACACAGGAATATCTTTACCCAGACGCCAGGGACAGACAGTACCTGCTGTTCTTTCATAAGGGGGCGAAGAGAACACGCTTTGACATTGAGAAGTACAACAAACTGAAGGATGCGATTGCTGATGTAAGCTAGTGCACAAACAAACATCATCCCTCTTTTCAGTCTCTTAAAGGAACGGTTCACCCAGAAATAAAAACTGTCATTATGTACTCACTAGACATGGTGATTTGGTCAAAGTAATTAATATGTACAATTTGGTATGGTGGACAATTAATAATACAGTGAATCAGTAAGGGATAATGTACATCCAGCTGGTTGTTATCGCAGAATAAACCCCAACCAAATAAGTAATTAATTAGACACGAAATATTGACTTGAGTTGAAATATTGCAAAAGTTTCGCAAAGAAAGCAGAAGCTCGCAAACGGCAAGTTCAAACTATTTTGACATTTAAAGGATATGGTACAGTCATACAACTTATTACACGGCATTTTGCCACATAAATTATTATGGGGATAAGAGATATTAATTTGAGGGACATTTTTACCCAGAACTTCATTTAGACCCTAGTTCCTGCGGTCGAAACATGCTACGGGCTTTGGCACCGGAGGAACCTTTTCATAGTTCCTAGAACTATTGGTGGAAGTACCCGGATTTTGGCGTGTTCGCGGCGCAGGAAAAATCAATGAGTTTAGTTCTAGGAACTTCTTTTTGGAGGAACTAATTTAGCTCCTACTTCAGAGTAGGGTCTCAAACAGCACCATAGGAATTACCAGTGACCTTTAGTGTACCGAGTGGCCGAACGCACTGTTGTGTAAACACTCATATTACAGCCTATATATTTACTCCAGAAACTAACTCTACGAACATGAAAAACAGTGATAGATGGGTCTCTCAACCTTTATGCTGAGGAGAAAATCCAACGTAACTTTGAGGGGACCAAGTGAAACATGATTATGTATTTCTGCTCAGCTAGCAACACTGGACATCAACCACACGGCATATGCTAATACCTTTTCATATACTGTCTACTTTCTATGTATTACAGTTCTATCTAATAACATATTAGACAGGACTGTTAGACAGATCGTAAACTAATGAACACGGAGAATTCACTGGCTCTGGCGTTCTTAGCGCCGTCAAAATAAAAGTCACAACAACAAAGCCGGCTTACGTCACTTCAGAGTTCCTACTGCAGGTGCGATTGCAACCAGGAAAAAATTGTTCCTAAGGCAACCATTAGTTCTCAGGGAACCACCCTGGTGGATAGTTCCTAGAACTACCCGGTGCGAAAGCCCCTACTGAGTACCACCACAAAGTTCCTAGTTCCTGGGGAAAGTTCCTGCAGTGGAAACGCTGCTATACTCTCCAACTTTTACATATACAACTTCAATTTTACTCTCATTTGGGGTTTGGCAAGTTTTGCCTTCTGTCAAAAAAAACTTTATAGGACTTTATGGGTTACATGGATTACTTTTAAGATTGTTATGGTGCTTGTTGTCATTTTTTGAAGCTCTTATTTTTTTTAAAGCCCCTGATTACTGTCTGTTTTTGTTGTACGGAAAAGCGCAGTGTGAACATTTTCTCCAACATCTTTTCCTCAGGCGGAGTTGGATCTAAAGCGTCTACGAGACCCGCTGCAGTTGCACCTCCCTGTCCAGGAAATCAATACCAGCGAGGACTGATGAGGACATGAAGCCCTTTCTGCCTCTTGCTCTTATTTCATTCACTTCTGCCTCTTTGCGTTTAGTTTTCTGTCTGTCTTTTTGTGTTTTGTTTTATCTCTACAACCTCAATGAAAAACCATATCCACAGCAAGCTTCTGAGATTTATTATTATCCTTTTTGTTGTTTTCTTTAATTTGGTAAGTCTATGCAGAGGAGAAGAGATACAATTAAATGAAATGGCAAAACTACATCCATGAACGGATGACAGATGCTTGCGGATCAGGCGCCCTCATAACGCTACAGGACCACACAAACAGACTTCAGACAGGAAGTTGGTAGAATGGGATTCAAACAGTACATCGCTATGAGACAATGGCTCCACGTCTTGCATGGGACACAGACTCTGAGGTCTAAAAACCATCTGCCCTCGGGTTGAACAGTTTTTTTTCCACATTGGAGTACTGCTGATATCCCTAACTCTGACACTTTGCAGAAGAGATTTCGGGATGTGGTGCTCTTTTCCATCTCGGGAAAGATCCGTTTACCATCAAACCAGTCCTCTTGTGGCTGAAACGCTGCATTGACACCTGTGCCCAAGAGCCTAAGCTAAACCGTCTTGATTCCTTTCTCGCTTCCTGTACGGACATGTTAAGAGCTGGCAGACCTAACAGCTAAAATATCACTGTGTGTTCTATTATTCCAAAAAGAAAAAAGAATCAAAGAAATGTTGGCACTTTTTTTAAAAGCCATATTATGTTTATTATAATGATGGAAAAAAAAGAAAAAGAAAGGAGTAGAAATCTTTTCTTTTACTCCTCATTAGGTGATTTTATTTCTATTTTAACCATGCCACCAGACATTACACACCTGCAGATGCTCTGATACTTTATTTTTCGAGATTCCCATCATCAAACGACGCTCAAATAGTTCATCCCTAACGCTCTGAGCTTTCTTTCTTTAGAAATATGATGTACCTGTACACACTCCATCGGTTTACATTGTGATGGGAAACGCACATACACAAGCTCGCTTGGCAGATGGATCCTTTTTTCAAAAGGTCGGCTCTTTTCTCTCTAAATCTTCTTTGGAACATCATCAAATGGCATTTTCCCACAGTGCCTCACAGCATCTGCTGCAGCGTGCTTGTTACTAAACACCTGTTTATCAGACGCAATTACTCATCGAACGGTCTTAAGGCACGTCACTGTGTAAAATGCGATTTCTTTTTCTTGAAAAAAGGTTCTGGACGCAATCAATTTCCCATCAGTCATGTGGCGTTTTTAGCTGCATATATCTGCCTCGATATGCCAAGTCTTCTGAAACGGGCAGAGAATGTGTAATATTTTAGATCTAGAATTAGCGTGTGTTTTGCACACTTCGTGGCATGCTATAGAGAGAGATCGTCGCATCCTTTGTCTATATGTGCTGTCTTTAGCCGACAGGCCTTAGCAATGATTCTGGCTGGGTTGGGTTGATCATCAACATCATTTATATATTATATTATTTATATATTAATACAATTATGAAAACGCAGTTTCCCTGTGTTTCGACAGAGGTGGTCACCCAGACTGTTTGAATCTGAGGGATGTGAAATCAACTTGAGCCTTGTTGTTCTCTAAAAAAAAAATTGCTCATATCACGTTTTTTAGGCCATTAGCCTATCCTGACTAGGGATGCTCATTACAGTTAATTTTCCCGCCCGACAACCGCCGCTCGTTATCCGACTATTAACCGTTAACTGATAAGATTATAATACTGAATTGGCATTAAATAAAAATAAAATTGACGAGTGTCTGTGACCCGTTAAAAATACCAAAAAATACAATTTCACAGGTTTATATTTACATGCAAACAGCAGCATACAGAACAGAACAGCAAAAGAACCTGGGTTCACATCACATTTTCACTCACCTGCAGCATTTCTGACAGTGACAACAGAGAAAAACATAAAATAGGCCTACACTAAATATATATATTTTTTAACTTAAATAATTCACAAATTAAGATGACAAAAAGAAAATCCGTTTGAAGCTTCGAAAAAATTTGTTTTCCGTCAAATAAAAATAACAGGCCTACCTCAATCCACACCTTGTCTAGTTTTTATTTAAAAAAAAGTAACATGTCTATATGATGTGGGGTTATAGTCTGGAGCGCAGCCTGTTGACAGTTAGAGCGGCGGGAGAAAACAGCCTCTCCGATGGCACAGATATCCCGGGAATACAGAGATAACGTCTCCCTAGAGTGGCCAGCTTCGGCTGTAATGTTTGCTTCGCCAGTGATATTGCATTGTACTTGTACTACAGCTGTATTTTAATACAACATAGCATATTTTCCAAGTAACTTTGTCACTATTTCTGTTAAAATGGTCCCACATAGTACTTATTTTCGCTTGCTTCACCCGTGTTATTTTTTATAGCATTTTTTTTAACCATGCAGCAAAAAAAAAAAAAAAACCTTAAAAAAAAAAAACCTTTTAACTTTTAAACCGTTTAACTGGTAGTATTAATCGGTTCAAATTTTTACTTTCGGTTAACGGTTAAACGGTCAATATGAGCATCCCTAATCCTGACCCATAATCTTTTTGTCTCTTAAGGGTATTCCCTACGCAGTCAGACCCTATCAGAGAAATAGCTCTGTGGTTCTATAGCAGAAGTCCATCCATTATGTCAGACTGTCTATGTTTGTGCTTATGGTCGTCATCAAGCGTTTTTGAAGCCATGTTTGTGTTCTGTTCGTGTCTCTAGAGGTGGATAGGGTACATAAGAGTTTCAAATCCCCTTAGAAGCAGCATGTCTTCATTCTTACTGTGTGTTCAAATATTACAGGGTGAGACTCCAGCCTACAGCTTTGAAAGAAAACATTAAAAAGATAGTTCATCCAAATATTTTCTTTGAAACAAACAAAAAATCTATATTAAACACTATATACAGTGCTGCAGTGATGAAGTATTTGTGTATGATAACCCGGAAGTAAGCATCACCTTCGTTGACTCAACAAAAACGTTATTTTCAGCGTGATGACGTGTGATGTCCCTGACAACCTCAACATTGTTAGAGATGTTGGGTTAGGGTTAGTTCACCAAAAAATGAAAATGATGTCCTTGTTTACTCACCCTCATGTCTGAAGATGTTTTTAATGAAATCTGAGAGATTTCTGTGCCTCCTTTGACAGTCTACGCAACTACCATTTTGATGCTTCAAACAGTCCATAAAGAGATCGTAAATCGAATCCATATGAATTGGGGGGGTTTAGTCCAAATTTTCTGAAGAGGCTCGATCGCTTTATGTGATGAACAGATTGAATTTAGGCTTTTATTCACATATAAACATTGATCAGCAAACATAAACAGAAGCTCAACTGCACCTGCTTGAAAGCGAGAACAAACCTCATCGGTTCTTGCTGAAGCTCAAACGTGCTGCATAACACGAGAATGAACCTCATTGGTTCTCGCATGTCCATCAAACTTGTTTGAGCTTCCGTTTACCATAT
This sequence comes from Siphateles boraxobius, assembly GCF_051911475.1. NCBI lineage: Eukaryota > Metazoa > Chordata > Actinopteri > Cypriniformes > Leuciscidae > Siphateles > Siphateles boraxobius. The sequence goes on along the minus strand of NW_027508705.1, from coordinate 479,165 downwards.
CTAATGTGTGGGTTGATGAATGTACATATGTGAATAAAAGACTAAATTGAATCTGTTCGTGTCTCTTCAGGAATTGGACTAAACTGCTCAATATGGATTGTTTTTCTGAGAAGAACTTACGGATTTAGAACAACATGAGGGTTATAATTGATGCCAGAGTTATCACTTTTGGGTGAACTAGCCCTTTAAACTATATCAGCAATACCCCTTATGTCATAAAATAAAACGTAAAAATGTTTTGAGCTTGTGTTCACCACAGACTTTATTCCAGGTTTTTAACCAAAACCCCAATCAAAAATCCCATTGACTTTTAGGACAGTGGAACTGGAAGTGCTAAATGCTAACTCGTTTCTGGGATGCGACCCCAAAATACGTCACCCCTGCAGCACTCAATTCAAGTCTTCTGAATCCATACAGTACAACAATTCTGAGGAACAGAATTAAATCTTTTCCCTTCCCCCAAAGCTCTGAAATGTCGGTCATGTTCTGATTCAAACACTGATGTTAGTTGACCCAAAAATTTAAATGTTTACTTATTTACTCACCCTCATGTCATTCCAATTTCATTTACGGTTCACCCTGATTTCATTTAGGGTTTTATTAATATATGCAGCACACATACATGGGACTTGAATTAAACCACTTGATTCATATTGATTACCATCTTTTTTGTACTTTTTGATGCAGCAAAGTTTTGTGTGGACTTTTAAGGGATTGATAAAAATGCTATCCTCATTTGTTGTTTCAAAGATTTGGAAGTTTCATTTTTGGGTGAACTAACTTTTTAAATTTAAGTCAGTTCCTCACACAACGCTGTTGTATGACTTCAGGAGACCTGGAATATAGTGTTTGAGTCATATTAGCTACTTTCATAATGTTCTTTTTGGAGATTGACAAACATGATCACTATGAACTGTGGTTTAATGGAAAAGAGCTACATCAACTGTGAGAATTCTTCAAAATTTCTCTATTTTGTAATATAAATATAAATAATAATAACAGCCTATGGCTTTAAATGTGACATTGTTAAATAATTTCCATTTCACTATTCCTTTAAACAGACATTTTTGGGTGGGAAAGCACAATCCAGTTAATATAAACTAAACTGTGGTTTGCGGATTTTGCACATCTGGCTAAAAGTGCAAGTGTTGTGATGGAGGCCCTTCAGCGGTGATTTTTTTTGTCTTTGGTGAGGAGTTCAGGTCAATGGGATTTTCCCAGCATGCTTGACTGGATTACGCTGTAATTTAACACAACAAGACCTGAACTCTAGATGGTTATTTTAAGGACGACACAGCCTTATAACTGCATTATATGCAACCCAGCTGGTTTCAACGGAGCTGCTTCTCTCTTTTACCCGAGTTTGTGTGTTTTAAAAGGGTTTATCAGACAACACATCCTATAATAAACTGAAGTTTAATCTGCTTCCATCACTCTTGTAGCTAATGAGTAGAGGATACTTGCACATCTACCATTAGTCCTGGAAAAACTTTGTGGTGTATTGCTGACCCTAAGCATTAATCGCTCTATAGGAAACTATCAACTAATATAAATTCTTAACCTTAAAATCTGACCGGTTGAATGTGATGTCATTCCAGGAACAATGAGGATGTTGATGGAAGTCAGAATCAAGGTCACTGTGCATATTTGTGACAATGTAGTGTTTAAACAATGAAAGTTGAGCATTTGGTGCGGACATTTTGTCTCATGATGACGTGCATGAATTTTATATTTGTGCATAATCTTCGTCCTTAGCAGTCCAAATCATTGAATCCATCATAAGCCTAAAATACATCCATTCTGCCTCACTTTTGTGATCAACAATCATAAATTCAACCCGATACACACTCCGAACTGTTATTGCAGGGCAAAAACACATCTCCTGCTCAAATAAGCCCAGTACACTGACATCCCTTGACCGTCTAAGAGGTCTTGGGCCTGGTCTTTATCTAATACGTTAATTTTTTAAAAATTATTATTATTATTTTATTTGTAGGGTTTCTTTTTGTTTCAGTTTTTTTTTTTATATATCCAATATATGGAATCTATTCTAAAAGCGGGTGTTGCATGAATGTATGTTTACATGGGGAAATTATATATAAATGAATCAAAAAAGCAAAGATTATTATGAATGCTGATTGCCGATTAACAGACTCCTGGTTCATCAAGAGTTTAGTTTTTCATCCTTGTCCCTGGCCCTCCATGACCTCATCTGTTGCACAGGCTCTGATTGGTCAAGGTTCTCTCCTACATTGTCTTGTTTTAGCCTTTGCGCTCTCTCTCTCTCTCTCTCTCTCTCTCTCTCTCTCTCTCTCTCTCTCTCTCTCTCTCTCTCTCTCTCTCTCTCTCTCTCTCTCTCTCTCTCTCTCTCTCTCTCTCTCTCTCTCTCTCTCTCTCTCTCTCTCTCTCTCTCTCTCTCTCTCTCTCTCTCTCTCTCTCTCTCTCTCTCTCTCTCTCTCTCTCTCGATGCTGCTCGATCGCTGCAGTGCTGCCTTTATTCTAAACACTGACCTGAGAACAGAGAGTATGAAAGACCTGAGCGCACTATATAGTCTCTTTCTCTAACATTTGCCCCTCTTTGTTTAGCTCCTCATTATACTCTCACACTGATTATGTTTTAGATACGTGTATTATTTTAAAGTTTTCTTCATGTGCACTTACAATGATAATTATATTTCGGGGGAAAAAGGAAATGGGTGACTTTGAATGAAAAATGTTTTTTTCATATTCTTTATTTGTTGTTTTTGTCATTGGCATCGGATGCTGTAATGTTAGAAGACTTTAAAAATGACAGTGTAAAATCCTGTATCATTTATGAAATGTGTATAAAAGAGATATGTAATTCAATTATCAATAAATACTTATCCAGTTTTGAATCCGGTATTGATTGATTGATTGATTTAAATACCAAGTTATTTATATGACAACATATAGTATGTGGCCAGTCATGTTAATATAGTATACATGTAGGGTAAGATGGATGCCCCCAAACATAATTATTTAATCTAACCATAGACAGCACAAAATCTCAACACTTTTGATGAACACTATGCTCTGCTATGAATGGCTTGCTATTCATCTGAATATTCATCTTCTTGCCCCAGTTAGGGGATCATCTTTCTTGAATAGTGGGGTAAAATGGCCTCTTTGAATATTTTTGTAAATTAAAAGTAAATGCACATTGTTCTTAAGGGTGCCGTCTTCCCCTATATATACTGTAACAATCCAACATGCTGGATTTCCTATTATGCATACATGTCTGCAGTGCGACATGGCATAATTCGTCTAAAACGACATGCATTTAGAGGCTGCATTGGATTTTTTTCACTTTTAATTCATTTGTGACACCACAGTAGTGTACTGCGAAAGAAAATGTGACAAGTTAGTACATATACACTTTCATTTACCAGGGCAGGTGGGTCTAGATGTCACAAGGGCTTTTTTTTTTCTGTAATAGGCTGAAAGGTTCGACTGTGCCTGTTTTTATTTTAATTTCAGGGCAAGTGTCACATGTTTTATGTTGTACTGTTATACAATTTATTAACTGGCCAAAACAACAGTTGTTTGATGTATTTATTTATTTCATGTGGCAGTCATTTATTTATTTATTTGTTTCTTCATATTTAATTCGTTTTTCGTGAATTTTAGTTTTTGACATTTTGGCAATTTAGGCAATTTAACCAATAATATATACAAAAGGTTAGCATTTGTTAAATGAACATCTTTTTTTCCCTGCAATAACTTTTTTTTCATGGTCAAGATTTTAAGGTACTTGCAGAAACAACTGAACAAATCTAAACCTATTTGTCTGAGAAATATTCACTTGAGTAAAAAGCCCTGGTCTCCACAATGGCGTCCACAAGTTTAGAGCCACTGATTTAAGATATTTCTATTCTATTCTAATCTATTCTATTCTATTCTATTCTATTCTATTCTATTCTATTCTATTCTATTCTATTCTATTCTTGCAGAGTCTGCATTTACTCTGTGACTGATCTTAAGCAACAAGGATTACTGGACAGTCAAGACACTTGACACATTCCAGCCCATTTCCCTTCTTTACTTAAATGAGAGGGGGGAAAAAGCTTTGATCAAATTGATACATCCATGCCTGTTAAGCTCTAAGACTTGAAAAGACCAGCAGCACCACTCCAATTTGTCAGTCTCCTCTAGACTTTTCCATTTCTGCGATAACCTTCAGACACTTTCCTCTACTCTGTGCTAATGATACCAATGATTAGCACATTGTCCTGTCTTTCCTGGGCTGCCGTGAAGGACAAATGAAAGACGACAAACTTGACAAAGTAAAAAGCAAAGTCGGATTGATTACTGATTTAATTCGTGATTTAGTAATTGTTAAATGAATGGTTAAACATAACAATAAAATAATACGTTAATAGCTAAGTTTTAAATTTTAAACTTAAATCTTGGTCTGTTTCACAAAGCTATTGTATGGCTTCACAAAGCATGGAATGCAAGTCATGTGAACTACTTTTATCTATAGAAAGATATTGTGTGTAAATAAAAATGATCTATCTGTCTTCACATTCCTATGTACACAATATAACGCAAATGTTTCACGTTTTGCGAGTGAAAGGAATTTTTTTGCGATGGAACAAAGTTTCTTGGGGGAGTGCAAAATATTTGTGAGAGAACGTAAAACCATTGACTTATTAATATATTATTTAGAGTGTATGCTTTCTAATCTAAGTGTTGAGCTTCCTTAGACACAGTCTGACTTATAAGACAATAACACCTATAGGAAGTTCTACAGAGAGCAGGAGATTAATCTCCGCCTGAATTTCCTAACACACCGTCTACTAGAATGCATCCCATCTGCTAATGTAGGCGGTTGACTGGTGTTGGGTCGGATGATAAAGGATTCGGGATGATGTATCAGGGTGGGATGGATAAGCCGGACTCCAGTAACAATGAGAGGATGGTCCTGTCTCTATCCGGACGGCTGGGTTTTCATAGACGGGGGACAAGAGGACAGGAGAAGGGGTCAAGGGGAGATCGATGTCCTGTCCATGGGATGACAACAAACAAATTATTTACAGTCATTGTGTTAGACACATCCCTCATAATGACAGAGATAACAGACTCCACTATTAAACCACAAAGCTCTTGAAGTGACCACAAACTGAAGTGTCAAGACTGGAATGACAAGGTATACATCTGTGATTTTCTCACTTAATAAAATCCTCTCTACCACTGGACATGCTTTTCACATTGGTTGTACTTTTACAAGCTGTGAGTATTGCACAGGCCATAGGTAAGCACTTGTTTTACACTGCTTATTATTACTTGAGCTTTATTCTAAAGGATGCCATTTTGTTATTGTATTGATATAACCATATTTTTCTGAAGGACATTTGACTGGTGCTTGTGCAAAAGTCATGACCATTATGATAGAGTGTTGTGGGTGGTTGCTAGGGTATTGCAATGCAGTTGCTAAGGTGTTCTGAGTGGTTTCACTGTGTTGCTATGTGGTTGCTAGTAGGTATTATCTTAAACTGGTCCTTTCCCAAGTCTTTATGATATTCTGGTCTCTAGATATGGTTCAGATGACTCCTTCAATGACAATCATAAATCGAAAGTATCGCACTGAGTTCATTATGAGGAATGGTAATGGTATTTTTTTATTTTCTTTTGCAAGAACCCTTGCAAAATTATTTTAAATAGATGAAGAAAGCCACCACTACTGGTCACATCTATGTTTAGATTGATTTGTTTAGATCCTATAAATTAACTATAAATTATGCATAGTTAGATGCAACTAACCCTACAACAAATCTAATCCTAACCCTACCCTGTGTGTGCTATCTGGGTCTGGGTTAGTTGCTTGTGATTATGCCTAACTTACTATTATTACTGTAGTCAGTATGTAACTTGTGTAACTATGTAACCTCAAAATAAAGTGTAATGTATTTATTTAACTGTAGCTGTAAAGATAAAGATTTTTTAAATATTTTTTTTCTTTATATTTTTTCTAATTACATTTGTTATTACACTGTTGACCCTTCCCTTACACCTTAACCCACCCTTAAACCTACCCATACCACCAAACCTGTCCCTAAGCTTACCCACCGTATCACACCTCATTAGCAGCAAAGGTGTTTTACAATACAACATCAACACAATAAGTGCGTTGTACATACTTTTCAATGTAAGTACATAATACTTAAAGCCACGTAATATAAAGTGGGACCTATGCAGCAGATGTGAAAGAGGACATGATATATTATAGTGGTCTCCAGGAATAAAGTGTTTACAGCAAACATTCTTGACCTGAACATCCGTTTCTCCTTGACCTCCAGATGTGCTTGTATCAAATGAACATCCCTAATAGATAACCCTATCTACAGTCTGCCTGTGCTGATAGAACTACACTATTATTTACATTCAAAAAGATTTTGAGAAATGTCTCTAAGTGTGACATTAGTTTTCACTGCGGTCTTCTAAGGCAATATTACAATAAACCTATAACCCTAACTACCAAACTTTGATGCACAACTTGTTTGTACAAAAGGGATGAATGATACCACAAATCAATGGACATATAATGAGTTATCAGACATATCAGAATATCAGAGACTGGTGGGGCTCTTTTGCTTCGGTCTAGTAAACAATCTCCTGCAACCCTTCTGGACACCCAGAAAACACTCAGAATACCGTAGTAAACAAAAGGTAATGTCCTGGCATCATGGTGGTAATTTCCTTCAGATAATGCAAAATACACATTTAAATACATACACATGTATTTAAATTAACTATAAATTATGCATAGGTAGATGCAACTAACCCTGCATCATGCATCATGTGTGGATGGCAAATGTCCACCTACTTGAAAGTATTTGAGTTTGCACAGAAAGCTCTCTGTTGTGATGATTTGGAGATATGGCCTGGGAGAGTTGACCAGGGAACAGTGTGTTGCTGCCAATTTTTATTTGAACGGAGTTGATAATTTACTGTGGAAAGAATTCTCCCTCTATGCCTCATCAAGCGGCTGACGCTCCCTGGCTAATGGTCATTCACACTTCATGCTGCTTCATTTTTCATTTCCACATGGTCCAGCAGAGCAGCCCAACTTCATATAAAGACCTAAGTCATTTGTGGGGAGTGTTAGGGAGAGAGCAGCGATGCAGTGCAGAGTATTGATTAGACGCCTTTTGAAATCTACCAACCAACTGAAGGAAAATGGTTTTGCACTGACAGATTTTAACAAGGAGTTTTATATTCTCACTATAGAGTGCAATACTTCCTCTGTACTGCTTTAGTCATCTTTCTCTGATTAAAAACACATTCCTCGCTTTCCTCAAACCACTTCTGACAATACCTGCTTAAACCAGCATAAATTTCCATGATGGTCCTGAATGGTTAATCCATGTTATTGTTAGTTGATGGTAGTCTAAGCATGTGCAACAAAACTTAAAAACTTGTAAAGTGAAGCTTGCTGGTTAGGTTAGATATAGGTTAAGTGTGTGATTTCTTGCCTCTAGCATCACCAAATATTAAACATATAGATTTTTCAGTAACACTTTCTATGAAGACCATGCTTATAATTATTAATTATAGCTCCATTTATACTTATTTATAAGTAACTATTTATATTTTATAAATACATTTATAAAGACGACCTATACTGGATTATAAGAACAATTATAGTTACATTTATATTATTTGTATAATTACTTATAAGTCATGCATTTGTGTTTTCAATGCGCATGCTCATAATCCATTATACACTGATTTATAAGTATTAATAAGTCAGTCATATGGTTCCATGAATGTATTTATAAAGATGTAGCCTGCATTGTTATAATGTTATTATATTATAGTTGCAATGACTTTTTAGTAACTCGGATTTATTTCTGTCAAATAAGTGAATATGTTTTTATTATTAGCTGTGTTGTGTTCTTATAAATACTTATTGTGAGTGATAATACAGTTACTAACCTTTATAAATGCATTATTGATGTGCTCATCATACATTTTAAATTTATTTTTAAATGTAACAAATGAACAATAATTCCTGTAATAAAAAAACAAAGAGTTGAAAAAAATATAATATTCAATGTGGCATACTAACAAAAAACTGCAACAATATTTTTTAAAGTATAATTCCAAACTGCTATAAGCAATCATGCATATGACTGAGGAGATATAGATTTTAACAAATCATAATTACTATTCATGACCTCTAGTCAAGTCACCTTCATTTATATAGCGCTTTTAACAATATAGATTGTTTCAAAGTAGCTTTACAGTGATAATAGGAAATTAAAGTAACAGTGATTGTTTTGGCTTTACAGCACCTCTAGAGTAATGTTATTAACTTAGGGGCGGCTAACACGACACTGTCTAACAGAAAACCCTTAATGAGATCAGGCCGCTCATTTGCAAAAAACAATGAAATAGGTTCCAAGGTACAAGCCTTGAAAAATTTATAATACAGAATTATTTATCGCTTCTGCATAGCCACGTGACCCGGAATTATCCCGACAACGTTTTATCAGTACAGAGGTAAAGGGAAGGAGGCCTTCACAAGGGAGAGACTATTTGACACTTCAGGACTGCGTTGTCGTCGTGTCAAGGCGCAGGTCCTTCATCAGATCCGGATACGGCCTGGATCCGGCGGACTGCGGTAAACCTCTGGATAAACAGAGAGACTAATATTAGTGTAGACGCCATCCTTCTTATGATGTACCAAGTACATCTGGATTTATGGGAAGTGTTCCCGGTTCCGGCTGACCTAATCAATGCAGCCTAACATTGAATTTTAGAAGTCTATAATGTATTATGTGTATGCTACTGTAGGTCAAAGAGTTTTTGTGCAGATGTGCAGACCTCTAAAGCAAATATTAGCCATTAAAGACATAATTGATAACTAATTGGTACAGTAAACAAGGGTCTCTAGAACTATTTTATATTTGATCATTTATAAATCAGTGTATGTTATGAGCATCTGAAAAAACAAATGCATGACATAAGTAATAATAAAAATAATATAAATGTAACTATAATTGTTCTTATAATGCAGTATAGGTCTTGATGAGTCTTTATAAATATATTTATAGAATTGTAATACTTCTAAATAAGTATAAATGGGGCTATAATTCATTATAAGCATGGGCTTCATAGAAAGTGTTACCGATTATTCTGTTAATCGCAATATTAATTTGAATGATCCTGATATCAGTTCTTAAAATCACTTACTGGTGAAGTATGCAAATGCTTATTGACACGGCCCCGATCTAACTTTGGTCAACAGATTGTCCCCTCCACATGTCTTACTTATAGTTGTCTCTGTATATTAATTTGGAACATAGGAAAATATGCAGGTGTCACCCGTATGTAACAAATAATCTGTTGTGACCAATTGTTACCTGTCTCTGTCATTGGTCAGCCCTAGATCCCTGCTCAGCGTATATCAGTCTGAACGAACCGTGGCGGAATACAGACTACCATGTCAACAACTCTGCAGGAGTCCCCCTGTGCGATCGGCACGTGGCGGGGGAATGGTATCGCTTTACAGGGATGGCAGGGGATGCTATGCCAACCTTCTGTATCGATGAGAACCATTGTGGTACCCATGCCCCCATCTGGTTGAATGGCAGTCACCCTCTGCCTAGTGATGGTATTGTTACCCTACATGCTTGTGCTAGCTTCAATAATAACTGCTGTCACTGGACAGCTAGTGTGGACGTAAAAGCCTGTGCTAAGGGTTACTACGTCTACCGCCTTCCCCGACCCTCAGTCTGCTTCCACGTCTACTGTGGCCGTAAGTCTTCCTGCTGCCTCATTAGGTCTTTCTGACATGTTGGTTAAGAATTGACCTCCATCAGACGGTTTCGTTATGTGTTCTGCCATAGATTTCTATGACATATGCGATGAGGTTGAGTGTAATGGAGCTGACTGCCCTATCGAGCCAGAATGCCGCTGTTCTGAGGGGACGGTTCTAGGCCCTGATGCACAGACATGTCTGGGTGAGTAACAGTGTGGTCTAGGCCTGGGCAAGAGAAATGCTTATAGAGCAGAAGAGTTATTGCGATAAGAATGAGAGAGAGCTTTTGCAGTGATAGGAAAGAGACCACAAGACTGTTGAGAAACAATCCATTAATGTACAAAGGGTAAAAAAAAATATATAACAGAGTGCAAATTATCCAGCAATTTTCAGGGTGTCTATATTTTTAAAGGAATTTCTGTTGGTAAAATTAAGGACGCAATCTGTTGAAATTTGTCTTGCAGAACCCAAGTTGTTTATTTGCTCCCAATTGGTACTGTTGCTACGGTTACATCTCAGGATGTTCACAAGTCTATCTTTTAAGGATATGCAGTTGTTATAAGAACAGCCAGAGGCCAGGGGTAAATGGATGTTCAAGACTGTAAGGCATGGGTGTCCAATCCTGCTTCTGGAGGGCCACTGTCCTGCAGAGTTTAGCTCCATCCCTGATTAAACGCATCTAAACTCAAAATAGTCTTCAGGATTATTCTAAAATTCCAAGCTGATGGTTGGAGTAGGTTAGACCTAAACTCTGCCCTCTATGAGCAGGATTGGATACCTGTGGTGTAGGTGGCCAAGTATCCTGACACAATCTGACCCATTTGAAACTGTTAAAATGTATACTTAAAAAGAAAATGTACTTTAAAGATCCTCCAAACTTCCGTTTTTACTTAGCTTGGGGAATTCAAGCCTTAATTTGAAGAGTCAGACTCATCATGCTCCATCTGTAAAAAGACTTTCCTTTTTAACAGACATTTCCTGTACAAGTCTTCCTTCTTTCATTTGCATAATGAACACATTGGGTGAAGCAGTTCTGCTTCATAAGCTGGTAAGATAAAGTGTCAACTTTAAATGCTGTATTGAAGGGCAAAGATATAGCAGGACAAAAATGAGTAAATGGAATAAGTGAAAACAATTATATGTAATTGAAAGTGTTCATTTGCTGGATTAAATGTAATTAAGGACATCAAGCCCTCTGTCCCCTCATTGATCTTCCGTAATGCGTATTTTGGTGTTATTGTACACGATTAATAAGTTTGCTTTAGTCCAAATAAAAAAAAGTTTGTCTTTTTACTCTAATAATAAAGTTGCTCTATCTGTAAAAAGACTTTCCTTTTTAACTGACATTTCCTGTACAAGTCTTCCTTCCTCAATTTGCTTAATGAACACATTGCGTGAAGCAGTTCTGCTTCATAAACTGTTGTAGTGTAAAAAGTGTAAGTGTCAACTTTAAATACTGTATTGAAGGGCAAAGATATAGTAGGACAAAAATGAGTAAATGGAATAAGTGAAAACAATTATATGTAATTGAATGCGTTCATTTGCTGGATTGATTGTAATTAAGGACATCAAGCCCTCTGTCCCCTCATTGATCTTCTCTCTCTCTGTCTTTCAGTCTTTTACGTTAGCATATCGTTACCTTTTTATACGGTGGCCGAGAGGGCTCAACATGCTGGAACTGAAGAAATCACATGCAAATAGATAAAAACACCAGCAAATTAAGGAAACATCTTCATCAGTTTGACAACACGTGTGCTGCAGTAACTACTCACAATGCAACCAAATACAGAAACACACTGCAAATACTCCCAATGCACATAAGATCAGGATATTAAAATAAACAAAACAAAAATCACCTTTCAGGTCATCGACGACAGCACTGACGAGTAGACATAAGCATGTCTCAGCCAAGTTTGTCCCTTGTTGGGGTCCCCTGGAAACATTCTGTGCTATTCGCAGCACGTTTCTGTATTTTGCAGCACATGTTGTCAAACTGATGAAGACGTTTCCTTAATTTGCTGGTGTTTTTTCTATTTGCATGTGCTTTCTTCAATTGTAGCGCATTGGGCGTTCTCGGACACCATATTTTTACCCTTTATGAACTACTTAACTAATCACTATCTATTCCAATGCCAGAAGAACATAAATGACTGGCTTTGTTGCAAAACAGTGATCTCCCTACAGAGGGAGCATGTTAAGGCAGAATTTGGTCGCTTCTGACAAAAAGATTGTTCCAATAAAGTATACAAACAAAGTCTAATGTAGTATTGCATGTATCCTTCGTATAGAAGTGTGTTCCAAATCAGTCTTTTTCAGTTAGGCATGTAGACAGCAGAGGCAACTAGAACAGAGCCACAGCTCCATCTGTTTCTACCCCACATTCAAGTATCTGTTTTAACTGTGATCTGGTGTGTTATGTGTAAGATGTAAATGAATGTGAGAAAGGGAATGGAGGATGTGCAGAAGTATGCATCAACAGCAAGGGCTCTCGTCGATGTGAGTGTGGACGAGGTAAAGTGTTGGACGTAGACGGGAAGAGCTGTAAAGGTAAGAACATTTCTAAGACAGAGCATCCTCAATACGGGCAGACTTTCATTTAAGTCATGCATTGTGGTGTTTGTGCTTCTGTGAAGAGACTGAAGGATGTGACAATGTGAATGGAGGCTGTAGCCATGGATGCTCCTCAGAGGACGACTCGTATTACTGTCACTGTCCCCGGGGTCTGACGCTGGGAGAGGACAAACAGACCTGTCAGGGTGAGCTGAACCTCTCTCCTGCCTTTTGCTCTTTTTCTGTCAGGGTTCGTGGACTTCACAATGACATTTGTTTTTTTGTGCAGTCCCTGTGCAGTGTGATCCTAGTTCCATAGAGGTCTCGGTTCCCAAAGACCTGGTTGGAGGACTTGAACTCTTCCTATCTAACACTTCCTGCCGTGGAATTTCCAATGGCACTCACATTAACCTCAACTTTAGTCTGAAGACCTGTGGCACTGTGGTCCAGGTAAAAATTATTCCGGATCTATCAAGCTTTGATTTGAAAGTCAACGTGAAATCTAGACTGACACTGTTTACCTCCGTAATGCGTATTTTGGTGTTATTGTACATGATTAATAAGTTTGTCTTCGTAATCTAATAATAAAGTTGCTCCACCTGTAAAAAGACTTTCCTTTTTAACTGACAGTTCCTGTGCAAGTTCTGTGACATTCTCCTCTTATCCTTCAGTGACAAAAACAAATGAACAAACAAACATAAACAGAGATGGCAAGACGCTAATGTCTCTTCGTGTGTTTTGTATTCACTGCAATTACTTTGTTCCACTGATGATAATAAATGTGGCAGATGAGCAGAAATGTCACATGACTAAAACAGATTAGTTAGTATTAACCAATACACAAATAGTTTTTTTTAACAGAGTAATTTAATGGCAATAACATAAAATCATGCTAGAGTCAAAAAAGAACCTTACTATTGGAATATACCGTTCCAAAGGGTGAACTTGACCTTCAGCCTCCACATCCTGGTCAAAAAGTCAAGTCAAATTTATTTGTATTGTGCTTTTCACAGTGCGTATCATTTCAAAGTACCTTTACAGAGAGTCGTACTGTCATGTCAATTATGCCTTACCAAGATTTATCATAGAGCAAGCTGTAGGGCTAGACCTTAAGTCAAATGAAGTAAAATAGATGGCAAACGGTATTACATGTTGACTTATAAAATACTTAAATGTTCTCTGCGAATGTAGTGGAAAAACCTCTCCCTTTCTTTCTTCTTCAGGTGATTGATGAAAAAATCGTTGGCACCAATTTGGTGACAGGGTTGCCCCGGTCTAGTCCCAGCAACAATGGTGACTTGATTGTGCGCACCAGTAAACTACTGCTGCCTATTACGTGCGAGTTTCCGCGGCACTACGAAGTGTCAGATGGATACCTGCCGAGTCTGGGCAAAACAGCGCTGGAGTTAGCGGGACACAGCGAAGGAATATTCCCCTTCAGTTTGGAGCTGTTTAAAAGCGCAGAATTTTCTGAACCGTACAACCAACCTCCTCAACTGCGGTTGCGTGACTCGTTGTACTTCGGCGTTGAGCCTCGTGAGCGGGTGGATGGCCTTGCTGCCTTTGTCGAAAGCTGTTTTGCCACACCTGGTCCCAAGGCTGACCAGGCCTTAAAATATTACCTTATCAAAGATGGGTAAGTATTCAAAATAATTCAAATATTAAGGGATACTGTTCTGTATGCTCACAAAACCATATTGTATACTCCATGACTGGTGCTACAAGCCATTTTATTACATGGCTCTGTGGAATGCTTGATTCTGATTGGTCAATCGGGCCATCCAGCAGGAGTTATTCCCAGATAACAACCGCTCAAAACAGATAACACAGGCTCATCCGGGTTACTGAAGTCAGCAGCGCTATACGCTTGCTAGGAACGTTTTTTCAACCCAAAGTTTTGCATTTGTTTAGCTAATAAAATATAAAAACTCAGTCGAATCAATATTTTGTGTACAGCTATTTAATTATGCCATCCAGTATCGTGGACTCGCTCTCTTTTGTTTCATTCAAACGCAGCTGCTGCCATTTTGTGACTATTGTTTTGTACACTTTTGGATTATGATACACAAACAGTACAATTTTAAAACAGTCTGAAATCAATATTTCTTATCTCGATGATTATTTATGTGGCGAAATGCTGTGTAATAAGTGGTATGACTGTATCTTTTAAATGTCCGTCTAGTTTAAACTTGCCGCGCTAGCAACTGCTCTCTCCACAGAAGCTTTGCGTTAGAAGACCCAATAAAATAATTCAACTCAGATTAATATTTTGTGTCTACTTATTTACTTATAGGGCAAGTAGCCATGTAATAAGCGGGAAAATGTGCATTATCCGTAACTTAGCCATTTTGCTAACTTCAACTAGCCACTGAATTAGACCGTCCTATCCCTTCTACCACAAGATCCCTCTCCAAAACCTGAATACTTTAGCAAACCTGACACATAAAAGGCACAGAGTATGATGGTGTTTTCTGAATTGCTTATAAATCATTTTTGGCTGTTTTTTAGAGCCTACGCCTCTCACAGAGCGAGGGCACCTGAGTGTTATGTCATATCTATCGGTATAATTTATGTGTGATATTTTGAGGAAAGATTGCTTACAGCACCTTTACACAAAGGCAGAGTCTATATTTAGAGACTGTTGTGCTTTAATGGCCTTATGTTTCCCAGCTGCATTTCAGACGAAACAGTGCGTCAGCTTTCGGCTAAAGACCAGCTCTCCAAACACTACCAGGTCCCCGTCTTCAAGTTCATCGGCAAGGACAACAGAGTGAGTAGGGAATAGGTTCATGCAGGGAAATTCAGCTGCCTGCCGTGTCCTATGCATGTGTTTTTGTGTGCTAATGAGGTAGCTATAATGAGTGTGTGTGAGAATGAGTGGGTCATTAAATCAGTTATTTTATGCGTACTGTGTGTTAGGAGGTGTTCCTGCATTGCCGTGTGCTGGTGTGTGGACAGGCACAAGGAGAATCTCGCTGTACGCAGGGTTGCAGAAAGCGTTTGAGGCGACATCTCTGGACCGACCAGCACCAAGAGCAAGACGTTCTGTCCAGCGGACCCATCCGGATACTGCCAGACCCATGAGACCGCACATATCTTTAACATCTCTTACCTACATAAAGAAAACAACGCCATCTACAGGCTACTTTACTATATTTAAATACATGCATACTGTTTATCTACAGTAATCTTACATTTATGAGTAATATAAGGAGAATTTGTTAAAGTCTCATCTCACTTGCTTACGTCCACTGCTTCTGAAACTATATTAACATAAACCTCATCTACCAGACCAAAAAATATGCATTTACTGTAGGTGATGTGTGTGCAGTTAACAGTATAAGTCTGAGCATTTCAATAAAGCTTAGGGCATGAAACTGAGTGCTGGCATTTTACAATCTTGAATGGATAATTTGCATTTATATTCTATATTGTTTTACTAATGGGGAAAATAAAATTATTTTACAGCCAATAAAGGTATTATTCACAGTCTGTAGTCACATTGTCTCTCACAGGGCAATAAACATTCCTGTGTAATACTGTTCAACACTGATTCTACATTTAATTACATTTAAAACAAAAAGCCAAATTAAACTATTTGGTTTAGGTTAACATTTCAGTTTTCAGTATATGATATTTCAACAATTAAATATTAAACAAATTAAACAATAATGTTTAAACAAATGTCACTACCCTACTGAGGTGAAAAAATAAAATAAACAAAACAACAACTTACACTCAAAAAATTGTTTTTGCCTCTTGTTAAATTTAATTAATTAAAATAAGCAAAAGTAACACGATTGTTTAATATTTTGTCACAACTCAATTTAATTGTGTTGTATCAACCTAATATATTTAAAACTGAAGTTTACTTAATTCATTTGTGTGAAAACTACATGAATAAGTTTTGTTGACAAATAACTGGGCAGTGGAAATGTAGTTTCCAGCATGCTTTGCAAGGGACTGCATTAGGAGGGTAAATTTAGGGATTAAAGTGTTATTTTATGTGTTTTTCAGTAAATGGAAAGATGTTGGTGGTTAATGTTAGTATTTAATGTTCAGTTATGTTAGAAATTTAGAGGAGTTTCTGTAATGTTTTTGAATTTTGTGGTTACCATTATGCAGAAGAGTGACGACTGTGTTTAGGCTGTGGGCACTCAGTAAATCTCATTCACAGACTTGCACAAGTCATATTTTATATTATTAAAATGTTGTTCTAATTAAATTGAATGCTATTAACTATTATTGGCAGTAACTGTAGAGTCATATTAGCTAAAATTATAATGTTGGAAATTTTTTGGCAGGACAAAAATTAAATCTAGTTAACTTTACAAAACTTTATCTAGTAGGAATGACACAATTATCTTAGTAGTCTTGACTAAATGAATTTAAGTTCAAACAGCAAGATTGCGACAAATCATTTCAGACAAAATAGATTTTGTTGGAAAAATGTAATTCAATTTCGTGGAAACGTTTTTTTTTTAACCTTAATTTAAGTTATTTCAACAGCTTATTATTTTGAGTGTAAATTTAGTTCGGAACATTGTTTCTTAATTGTACAATACATGTTAAAAAGGTGACAGCTATTGGGGGAAGTTTGTATTGCAATTTTCCTGTTCTCTACATTTTAATGAGCTCTTTATTTAAATCTTTAGCATTAACTTTAATTAATATTTTGTTTATTGTACATATGAAATTGAGACTATATATTTTTATGGGTATTTTCTTCCTCTATAACAAACCCATACACAAGCACACACTCTACAAATTTATGGGACACTTTTACACATGCAATATAAAATCTTTTGTGTTTATTCAACTAAATTGGATCCATTAAGCAGCAGGGTTACTGGGTGAATCTCATGATAATGTCAAAAACATGTAATGGTCATATTTCACCCCAAAAATATAAAATGTGCCTCTTTTTAAGACCAAAGAGTTTAAAAAACTCTTGCTGCAAGGCAAAGAAAATAAAGATGCATAAATTAAATTATATATTTGTATTAGTAGTATTTATACGACACAATAGTATGATAAATATTATAATAATATAATAATTAGAATTTAGAATGAAAATGTCCCTAATTGTTTCTTTGAATTTTTGTGGTGACATGTGACCTGGGTGTGTTTTGATGAGATTCATCGCAATACTGACCCATTGTGTGGAGTAGTTTAAACCTGTAAAGTGTTTATATGTGTTTCTGTGGTTTGTAAGTCTTCACAGCTCATCCTTCTCTTCTCCTTCACAATAGCAGGATGACCTCTGCCCGTTCATGAAGGGCCTGCAGCCCAAAGTCCACACAGTGTTATACATAGTGTCCGCAAAGGTCTCGCATGCTAGAGAGAGAGAGAGAGAAGGGAAAAGAGGTTGAGAGGTTTTGTTGGGTTAGTTATTACAAATGACAATCCATATTGTGTTTTTATATCTCGGCACTGTTTGTATTTGATTTCCTATAGTTTAAGATGTTTTTTTTTCCAGCTGGGTCATAATAGATAATAGCTCTGTTCCAATATTTTGATCTTGTCACCAAGGCAGCATCATCTCTCTCTTCCCTCTCTCTCTTCTCTCTCTTCTTTCTCTCTCTCTTTCTCTCTCTCTTTCTCTCTCTCTCTCTCTCTCTCTCTCTCTCTCTCTCTCTCTCTCTCTCTCTCTCTCTCTCTCTCTCTCTCTCTCTCTCTCTCTCTCTCTCTCTCTCTCTCTCTCTCTCTCTCTCTCTCTCTCTCTCTCTCTCTCTCTCTCTCTCTCTCTCTCTCTCTCTCTCTCTCTCTCTCTCTCTTCTCTCTCTTTTGACAGCCTGTGCTAGAAATCTTATAACGGGCCATGTTTGGATCTTCCAACAGGACAGTGATCCAAAAACAAACATCAAAATCAAATCAAAAATGGGTCACTGAGCACAAAACCAAGCATCTGCAATGGCCATCCCAATCCCCAGACCTGAACCCTATAGAAAATGAGTAAGCTGAACTGAAGAGAAGAAGCGCCAACATGGATCTGGGAATCTGAAGGATCTGGAGGGATTCTTTATGGAGGAGTTGTCTCTGATCTCTGTCAGGTGTTCTCCAAACTCATCAGGCATTATAGAAGAAAAATCAGAGCTGTTATCTTGGAAAAAGGAGGTTGCAAAAAGTTTTAATAAAAAGGAGCAAATAATTGATCCCAACGTGTTTTGGAGAAAAAACATTTATTTCATAATGAGAATTTTTTTTTTTTTTTACAGTCATCTTTGATCATATTTACCAAGGGGGCAAATAATTCTGACCAGCACTGTATATATAAAATTTCTTTTCAAAAAATGCTTTTCACTATTCCCATAGTGTATGATTGCAGAAAAAAAAAATGTTCTTATTGAACATTTATGGACCAACAGATTTTGTGTGAAAATAAATCATAAAAGTGGTTTATTTTGGTTTATTATAATCTTATAAATGTATGAGGTGGCAAGGCTCACCAGCATGGGGCAAAAAGCACATAGTATTGATACAAATACTTAAGCTAACATAATGTGTTTTAAATAATTTCTAAGTTTATACTTGTTCAAAACAATCACTTTGGCAAAGTTTGCACTATTTTCTGTTTATTTTGATAAATAAAATAATTCATTTTTTTTCAATAAATATAGTGTCATTTAAATATGTTAATATAAAATATATTTTAAAAATACAAAAACAAAATTATTTTAAAAAGTAAAGATTCTAAAAGTATTGAATAAGATCCCATAATAATTTAATTTAGATCTACAGTAGTAACATTAAATCATATTTTATTATATGATATGATTAGTCATTATTAAAGTAATTATAATTTTAAATATGATGATTTCATTATAAATATGGTGATTATCTGTAAGGTGGACACCCAACTTAATATATGATATGTGAATCTAACCACGTCATGTCAACAAATGGAAAAGTCAGCCAGATATTTATTATCATTTTAATTATTGTACAGTGTACACAATAATTAATATGATAATAAATATCTGGCTGACTTTGCCAGTTGGTGAATTAACAAATTAGCTTTTTACCCCAAATACCAAACTTTTATTTATCCTTCCATTATTGAAAAACTGACAATCATTAACAAGACTTTTGTCTCAAAATATACATTCGTTTTAGCGATTCTCATTTGCTACTTAAATCTACAACGTTTTAAAAAACATAAAATATTAGATCAAAGTAGCACAGTCAACTTTGCATTGCTACCCGCGATCGCATTAAGGATCAGCCAAAAATCCACGAGCATCTTAAAAAGAAGATGTTTTGGAAAGTGCTGCGGCAAGTTTTTGTGCAATCTAGTGGTTTAGAGGAAAATAATATCAAAGGAGCCTTTTACCCCGAGGAGCCTTTAGCCCCGTTGTACCCTGTATAGTTCAGTCTTCTGATTGGTTCTCTTAAAGCCGACTGCTTTGGCCAATCAATCTGTTTTTCTATCTACAAAAGCTATTTATTGCCGACCCATACCGGCTCAACTCGCCATGGGAATTTTCCTAGCCCTCCACCCTCCCCAGCACCACCTGCCCAGATCTGCTAGAGTGTTTTCCCTACTTTCCTTGCAGCAGCTCACATTCTATTCACTGTATTTACATGCATGTTTCAGCAGTAGCCTTCGCTCGTGTCCATTATGGTCCGTTTTGGATGGATGTTTTTCAGTGAGATTGTCACTCTGCATTATGGGATTGGCTTCTGCTTTAGAACTGTTCAGGTACCTTTTGGAATAGCTTCTGTGTCTCAGCTCACTAGGTTTTGTAACAGGGTTGAAGTGTGTGTTGCATGTGAGTATTTCGCACCTTCAACCTTTGACATGAGGCCCAGGCTCTTCTTCAGGTCACCACAGATGCTATGGAGGCACCAGCGGAATTTGGTGTCACAGCGGTACTTGTTAGAGCCACAGGTTTCATAGCAAATGTCTAGCTGGTTACAACATTTGGTCATGGCTGGAACACCCATATCAAACTGTGGAGTAACAGCACATTAGAACTTTTACAATCTGGTCAAAATAAACCAATTAACTAAAAACAACCATTGGTATTACTGTTGTACTAAAACCAGAGTAATACACTACAGTACTGTCTATTAAATAAGACAGGAATATGCAGTATAAGGAAAATAGGTTAAGATTGTAGTTGTACTGTTAACAAACAAACAAACTCACACAAGTGCAGACACACAAAGAACTTGTTAGTCACAAAAAATGGAACTACCTGTACACCCTTTCAATGCCCAACTCTAATTATAATGTAATGTATTTTAAGTCTATACATGGCAAGTCAAGTCACATTTATTTATATAGCGCTTTTTACAGTACAGATTGTTTCAAAGCTGCTTTACAGTGTTTCCAGAAGAAAATAGCGTCACAGTCCAGCTTAAGTAAGTTCAGTGATGTTTCATTATTGTTGTAATAAAGTTATTAATTTAGTTCATTTATTTATAGCTGCTCTGGAGAAAACCGGGATGTCATCGTCCAGCTCAGTTCAGTTCTCATATAATGGTGTCAATGCAGGGAGATCAATAATATTGTTGAATTTTAAATTAAATGTCCCCAACTAAGCAAGCCAAAAGCCAATGGCAACAAAGGTGAAAAAAGGTGACGGGGCACTGTTACATCGGTAATTATTGTATATTTACTTTATATAGTAATTATATAAAATTATGCAAATTTAATTGCTTTGCAATGTAAGCAAAGACTGCAAATATATTGTATGGTGCTACGCATGTTCGTTTTGTGACAGGCTTAAAATACATCACCAAATTTCAATATCCAGTAAATATTCAAAGTTCCTGCTCCATCTTTGGTGTGAAAAGGATGAAAACTCTTGATTTGGTTAAATCCAATGTTATTTAAGGGATGCAACAATGGTGGTTAGACTCGTATCGTAATTCATAATGCTGAAACATAAGACAATTACATTTGTCGGACATAATAGAGGAGGTTACAGATATATTGCCTTTATAATTGCTTTCTAAATGGAAACCTTAAATTTCATAATTATGAAAAAAGCCAGAAATTACACAGAGGGCTGTCCATGAGTCTTGTGTGAAACGTATTTGGCACATTTGCCTTCCTCTTTCCAGACAGCAATCTCATCAGAGCTTTGGGTGGATGCCAAACTTAACTGTCCAGAACCTGTTGGATGTTCACTCTCTCTTCAGAGTCCTTAATAGTCCCTCAGGTTCAAGATTTTGTCAGGCCTTTAATGTAATGCTATAATTTAAGTTCTGGTCCACATAGCAACTTATATGGCCAAGAACCACCCAGTTAGAAAGGAAGAGTATCTAGTTTACTTGTTACTAAGTGCCTCAAATTATTATTATTATTATTATTATTATTATTATTCTTTTTTCAGATTTGATGCCATTAACCTGGCAGCTTCTCTAAAGGCCAACGCTTTATATAAGTCACTGAACTTTGAATCCCAAAGTCATTGATCAGTGCTTTTCCCCCATTTAAACAAGCAGGACCACCTTTATGTTATCAGATACACATTGAACAAAATGATCTACTTTTCTCTTCTGTCTAACTCTAACATGTAAACATTAACTGGGTGATTTTGATGGATCCTTTAATTATAAGTTTGATTGATTTGTTGACCAGTGCACACTTCGTAGGCCGGACAGGTCATTCATGGAGATGGTTCTTAGCAAAGCTTCAAGGCGGCTTGCCACTGGTTAATGTTAGTAAAGAAAAAGGGACACATACACTGTTCGGTACCTGGAAACCAAGAAGTGAGGTGCTACAACCATCAGGTTCTGGCATCTGATAGCCAACACGAGGCTGAGGAGCTTTACCTGAAAAACAAAAATGATACATTGGAATATAGAATATATCATATCTTTAATATAAAAATAATAATATAATATTGTTAATGATCTTCATTGCAAAAGTTATTTTTATTTTTTTAAGTGATGCCATAGAAGAACCATTTTGAGTTCCCTAAAGAACATACCAGTAAACAATTCCTAAAATAACCACTTTCTTAGTGTGAAGAACATTTAAAGTTTCCTGGATGTGAAAGGTTATTCATGGAACAATAGATGCCAATAAAGAACCTTTATTTTTAAAAGTGTATAATGAACCTAAAACATTATTATTTGGTAGTTTCACAATGTTCCTTGAGTCGTACACAACTTTGTCAGCTTTTTGTCAGCAGGGACAATGCAAAAAACTGAATCTTAACAAGTAACACCGTGTTTTGTACTAAAGATTTAACATTCGAGACCAAAGATGCATTTTTGTCCTGCAAATTCCTTTTTAGAATTTCTTTACCCACTGCCATTAATTCAATCTTATTC
Organism: Siphateles boraxobius; assembly: GCF_051911475.1. Classification (NCBI taxonomy): domain Eukaryota; kingdom Metazoa; phylum Chordata; class Actinopteri; order Cypriniformes; family Leuciscidae; genus Siphateles; species Siphateles boraxobius. The sequence goes on along the minus strand of NW_027508705.1, from coordinate 456,538 downwards.
AGTATTATTACATTTTAAGACTTCTATTGAGAAATATCTAACATGGGGATGTGATGAAATAGAAGGGTACAGTTGTGTATCGCTTGCATAGCTATGAAAAAAACGAATTCCTGAAAACATTACCTAAATGTAACAAATGGAATTAAAACAGCAGAGGTCCTAAAACGGAGCCCTGGGGAATTCCAATGTCAATAAAATATTTCTGATCGTTTTTTTCCAAAGCAACACTATTTTCTCTGTAACAATTTTAATTGCCTGATTAATAACAGAGAAATCTAACATATATGGTATGCATTCATTTATACATGGAGCATTCCAGTTGACTGCATGGTGCAACAGTATAAAACATTTCCATGTTTGGTATTCAGAGCATGTTCTTTATCATTGCAAAAGAAGGTGACACTGTCCATGGAATATTAGTTTCATTATAAGATTAGACACGACAACTATTCTATTATCTTAGCTTTAGCATTTAGTCAAGGCTCAATTACCAAATGTTCAGTAGGACTTTTGAACCCTCATTAAGTATTATGCAATTATTTTGCTAAAACACACTGCCCTTCTTAGGCAACATCAAACATTAAGAATATTGAACATTTGCACTTACTCATATCGGTAATTAGCCCATTTTATGGATTTGTTCTGATTGCATTAAGTTATATTCATTTGCATTCCATTTTTTTTTTTTTGAAAAACTAAGAAAATACATGCAAGCCTGTCATTCTGAAACCAGAAAAGTAATTTAAAGGAGTTAAAATATAAAATAACTGCCTTCTCTTATTCATAGGCATATGAAATATGCTGATTCATCAGTGTTTTCTGTAGAGTGGTGTGATCTACTTGCCCAATGCAACACTGTGTCTGTCAACATGAGGACTGAGGACAGATCAGTGAGGGCATGTTTCAGATGTTTCAGCTTATCAATAAAATGAAATCGGTTTTTCATTAGTATCACACATTAGTTAATATTCAACTCTGAACTTAGTTTTGTAAGCTAAACTAAGTTATACTAGCTAAACTTAAATGCAGTTCATCCAAACATTAATGTGAAATAATTATTTATTCACCTTCTTTACTCTCCCATTTTGGTCCCAGTTTATATTAAGTGGCTTTAAATACTATGTACTTACATAGAAAAATAAGTACAATGTACTTATTGTGTTCATGTTGTATTGTTAAAAACTTTTGCTGCTTTTGAGGTGTGATACGGGTAAGGTTAGGGTCAGGTGTGGTGGTATGGGTAGGTTTAAGGGTGTAAGGGAAGAGTCAACAGTGTAATTACAAATGTAATTACATACATTTATTACAGCTGTAATTACATGCAGCTATTTTCAAAATATAAGTACAATGTAAAAAAAAAAAGTGCATTTTACACAATACATTTGATACAATATGTCCATTGTATCAAATTATTAATTTCAATGTAAGTACATAGTACTTAAAGCCACTTAATATAAAGTGGGACCCCACAGAAGATAGAAAGTAATACAAGTTTGGAACAACGTGATGGTGATGAATAAATCATTTTAGGGTGAACTGTTTTATTGTCTTTGCCAAAAGCATATAGTGTGATACAATCACAGATCTGAGAAGTGTCACCTTATGTGCACTGAGACAATACTATTTCACTTACCATGTCTACAGCGGTACTGACATACACCATCCCGGCCTCCCATCAGCTCCAGTATAGAGTCAAAATAGCCATTCACTGCCTGGAAACTCCCTCTGATAGAACCAAAGCCCCAGTCCGAATCATCCTCGGATTCTTGTGTGGTACTCTGGGTCTCTGCAGGTTTTCCCTCAACAGGGGCATCTGCCATCAAGATGTGTTCTGCCTGGTACTCCCCATTAACTAGAACATCTGGGGTATCACCAGCTAGAGCATCAGGTAAAACAGACCCGTCAGCAGGCGAATCCTCTGCCGCCCCATCAACAGAGGCCTGGATAAGTGTGGCAGCCAAGCCTGTGGAGATACACAGCAGAAGCAACGGCAACGCACGTGGAAACATGATTTAACAACAGGTCCTTGGAGGTCTGCAGGCTCCAAGGAGAAGGGGAGACAGATAAAGTCAAAGCGCTTAGAGGAAAAGAGGGAGCAGCACAAACAGACACTGTTGATAGTGCTTCGTGGAAGGGACTTTGACCTGTGATTAGATCAAGCAGACAGCAAGGCATTGATTGGTGCTAAGGTTAAAGGTAAGGTCCAATCTCTTGCTGAGGCTTGCTCTCTCAGTGAATCACAGCCACACTAACCCTGTGTAATCGACTCTTGGCTTTCATTATCTGCAGTTCACACTTCACCTGCAAGATGATCTCCTGACACACACAGTCATTTTACCTGTCACACACAGTCATTTTATCTATAGAGCTCTCGTGTTTCAACTATTTTTACCATTGAGACACTGTTGGTAATCTCAAGGGCCTATGTCTTGATTTCGTCATGCGCAATTAATCATGGTGATTGCAAGTATGAAGTAAGATTTTTTTTTCTTATTACACTTGAATAAACTGTATAACAAATATGTTTTTATTTTCTGGATTTAAATTAATTTGGATCTTTCTTTTTTTAAGAATTAAGTAAAAAAGTGGGTTTCACTTTTTTTGGATGGTCCCTTTAACACATTCTGTTGTCTATAAGCAACATTGCACCTACATGTCTACTAACTCTCATTAGAGTATTAGTAGAGTATTAGTAGACTGGTAGGGTTAGGGTTAGAATAAGTTGACATGTAGTTGCAAAATTACTTATAGTCAGTAGTGTCTGTTGGAGGACCATCACAATATAGAGTTAGTAGATATTAAGCAGACTGTACATTAATACTCTAATGAGAGTTAGTTGACATGTAGTTGCAAAGTTACTTATAGTTAACAGAATGTTCCAAAGGGACCATCAAAATAAAGTGTTACCAAAATGTGTCAGTGTGATAGTTCTGTTAGTTTAGTCAGAAAAGACATACAGTGTCAGGCTGAAGGAGCGGGCAGAATTTAGAGAATATTTTTCAAAAATTACAGGAGGTTGTAAGGATTTGGGGATTTTGATTTAGAACCCTAAAAAAAAGTTTGTACATTATTTTTATGTGAATGACAAAGTCAACATACCAGTCAGCAACATAATGTCGGCCCAGATCCGGCCCACATCTGGTACGCATGGAATCCACGTGCACCAGATGTGGCCCGGGTCTGGGCCGACACTCTTTCGCTGTCTAGGATACTATACCAGTGAAATGTTAATTTATTAGAAAGGTGTGTCTGTCATTGAATGTGCAGTTGTTCAGACAGTTTCTTATCATATGGACTGCAATGTCCCTGATTTCAGACGTGCACTGTGTAGGAACATGTTCTGGTTGATAACCAATAAGTGGAGACGTAAAGTTATGAGCTTTCACCTCTATTACTGCAAATAGATAAAAAAAGAGAATATTTATAGTGAACATGAACACATATTCTTATATAGTGCATTCTTATATTAATGTATAACTATCATGCAGCACAGTTAATAGTAGGGTAAAACGGGGGTAAAGGTGAACCGGGGTAAAAGGCGCATTTGATTTTATTCTCTTTTAAAACACCAGATGGCACAAAAATTCAGCTTAGCACTTTTCTTAACAACCGCTTTTGATGGTGCAAGTGGAAATTTGGCTGATCCTTGACGCGGTCGCAGACAGCAACACAAAGTTTGATTTGATATCTAAATTAAATGCCTATATTTTGAGGTTTTGTTAATGATTTTCAGTTCCCTTTCAGTCGATAACGTCGGACGTAGTCGACGCGACTGAAATGGGATCACGCTAGGGAGCCTATCATCTTCGATTACTATTGAACGAGCCAATGGAATTTGGCGTGCATGATTTGCATCACACACTCCGCCCCCGCGGCGCGGGTATAAATACGGAAGTGGATGCACGCACTAGTTGCCTTTCGCTTCGGAGCCGTTCGTCTTTGATGTCTCTGAAGAGTGCTGTTGTGTTCAACGAGCGAGTGTGTCGGTGTTCTTGCGGGAAGACCTCTCCAGTGTTGGTGTTCTACAGCGTGGTGCAGCGGTGATCCCGAGCTTCTCAGCTCTCAACTGCTGTTTTAACAGCATCAAATTTCTACTGTTTGTTTGTGTGTTGACGGTTGGTTAGAGGGCGAGAAGTGAGTGCTTCACTGTTAGTTGAAAGACTATTCAGTGTTTGCCGCGGTCATTCCCTGTGTGCTCCGGCACTGGTGACGGTCCCATTTCCTAAAAGAGCAACACGGGTGTGAGTGCGTCTTTTTCAAGATGCCATTCCATCCGTGCGTTTCTGGGTGCGGTCTGGCACTATCCCCTTCTGACGGTCACGAAAGTTGTGTCGCATGTTTGGGCTTACAGCATGCTGAGGCAGCTTTCGTGGATGAGACATGTTCTCACTGCGGGAACATGTCCATCTCGGTGTTGAGATCTAGACTCGCCTTCGTTAAAAGCGTTGGCGCAGTCCCCACCTCTGGGCCCCGCCCCTGTTCTTCCTCTGGGTTACCTTCCCAGAGGAGGACTGGGGTGCCGTCCAAGCTGGGTGATCTGAGGATCACAGTGAGGGGTAATCCGCCCGGCCACGCCCCGTGGGTCCCTCACTCCTCTTTCACACCGCAACCGGTGGAGCTCCCCATTGATCCCGCTGGTCCCTCTGTAATGGACGGGCCAGCCGTGTCATTTGGGGCCCCTCCAGGGGATACGTTGTCAATCGCAGCATCGGAGGGGGAGCTGAACTCTGGAGATGATGACTCGGCTGCACTGCCTCCCTCCGGGAGACCAGTGTTGCCCGAGCCAGATCCAGAGATGTCAGCTATGCTGAAAAAGGCCGCCGAGGCGGTAGGGCTCGTGTGGAACCCTCCACCGTGTCCCGAGCCGTCTCGGTTGGATGATTGGTATATCGGGGCGGGCCGTACTGGTTCTCAGTCCGCCGCCCCGGTTCCTTTCTTTCCTGAAGTGCATGAGGAGCTTACGAGGGCATGGATGGCACCTTTCTCTGCCAGAAACCGCCTGAGTAGCTCCTCCCCTCTCACTACCCTTGATGGGGGAGCGGTGAAGGGTTACGAGGCTATCCCTCCGGTGGAGCGGGCCGTTGCGATGCAGTTATGCCCAACGGCGGCCGCTTCCTGGAGAGGTGATCCTCGTCACCCCTCTAAAGCCTGTAAGTTCTCGTCCGCTCTTACGGGCAAGGCTTACAAAGCTTGTGGGCAAGCCGCTTCCTCCTTGCATGCCATGGCGTTGCTCCAGGTCCACCAGGCCCAGGCACTCATGAACATGCACGAGGGTAGTTCGGACCCTGAGCTCATGGGTGAGCTCCGCACTGCAACTGACCTCGCCCTCCGGGCGGCGAAGGTTGCAGCTCGCGCGGTGGGTTCGGCGATGTCCACACTAGTGGTCCAGGAGCGCCATCTCTGGCTCAACCTGGCCGATATGAGAGATGCGGACAAGGTTCGGTTCCTGGACTCTCCCATTTCCCAGGTTGGGTTATTCGGCGACGCTGTGGAGAACTTTGCCCAACAGTTCTCTACAGCTCAGAAGCAGACGGAGGCCATCCGGCACATCCTGCCTCGGAGGGACGCTGCTGCCTTCACCCGCCCCCCGAGGTCAGATCCTCCGCCTGCTCGTCGCCGAGGGCGTCCGCCTGCAGCCGCCTCAGCTCCCGCCGAACCACCGCAGCAGCCTTCACCCAGGTTCCGGCGCGGAGCCGGCCGCAGAAGGGGCGCCCAGCCCGCTCCAGGCGCTGCCAAGCCAGGTGGTAAGTTCCAGCGCAAAAGAAAACGCTGAACCTGGACGGGCTCTCAGGGATGGAGGAGTTGCTTGTGGAGTGGTCGCCGATCCACTCCCTCTGGCTGGTTGGAGGGCCGGCTGGAGTTTTTTGTTATGTGTGTGTCTGTTCCGCCGCTGGCCCCTATAAAAACGGGGTCAGCGGTACCCACATATTCAGAAAAAGAGCAATTTTTCTATTCCTGAGTCCCAAGTGGGCCAGTATGGCGGATGTGACCCTGTATAATAGCCTTACATCCCCCAGCTTCCCTTGGTCGCCAACAGGCAGCTTGGGGCGTTCGAGGACCCGGTCATCCGCCTTCTCACGTCCCCTGCCGCTGGTGGAGACAGGTAAGTGTTGCACTGCACACTAACACCACTGTCTCTACTTTGCTGCCCCACCTCAGGCTCGGCGACCCCGCTCAGGTCAGTGATAGTAACATCACATTAGGTGTTGAGCAGACGTGCTCCTGAAAATTCAGTGATATTCTTCACACCAAGTGTTGAGCAGTGCTCCTGACTTGTGCGTGCTTATCTCATCCTGCTGGCGAAGGATTTGATATAGCCGCTCCTCCAGCCGGTACGAAGGCCAGTTGTAAACTCGTTCTTCGTGCTACTAGGTGGTGGGTTGTGACCATCTTGGCCCAAGATTGGTCTGCAGCTTTGGCCTGAAGGACACGTGGTGTCCTTCCCCTCGAGTGCTCCAGAGCCCGTTGGGTCTTCAGGTCAACTGGAAGAGAGCTCGCCCACGGGCTGAGTATCTCTGTTTCAGTTTTGGAGAGGTACTCGATCCAACACGTCTCTCCAGTGAGAATGTGTTCAGCCGGTGTTGAAGTGAGAAAGGGTCCCACTGAAAAGATTCAGAGGCTCCTGGGGTATACGATAGCGACAGCCTAAGTTGGCTTCCTCCGTATGTGACCGCTTCAGCGCTAGCCTTACGATCGAGTCCCGAGGTGACCAAGGGCGTTTAACGGGGGCCTGGGCGACCCCCGACTACACGGGCATTCGTGCCTCGAGTTGTTAGACATTGCGGGTGTCACAAACTCTCCCGTCACCTCCTCCTTGGAGTCAGACGCTTCTGAGGGCGCCTTGTTCCACCCCTCCCGCTTACTCAATCGTGCCGCCATCGAGCCTCACGACAGTTATAGCCAGGGCAAGTGGAGACTCCATCCCCTGGGTCCGCTGGGTCTTGACCATTCCGGGGCCGCTCAATTGCCCCCCCGGTTTTATTTTTCCGCCAGTGTTTGAGTAAACCGAGCGGACTACCCTTGGACAAACACGGGGTCCCAGCTGTCCCAGGGGCCCGCAGAATACGTTTAACCCCAGTGAGCCTTCTAAGAAGTGACGGCGACTCAGGGTCGCCTTGCGCTGCTCAGGTCAGTGAGATCATCACACTTCATGTTGAGCAGAGTTGCTCCTGAAACTCAGTGAAGTTCATCGCACTCAGGTGTTGAGCAGCAATGCTCCTGTAGCTCAGTGAGTCCATCACAGGTAGCGCAGTGAATTCATCACACGCAGTGCTGAGCAGAAATGCTCCTGGTGCTCAGTGAAGTTCCTCGCACTCAAGTGTTGAGCAGTAATGCTCCTGAAGCTCAGTGAGTTTATCACACTCAGGTGTTGAGCAGTAATGCTCCTGAAGCTCAGTGAACTTGTCACACTCAAGTGCTGAGCAGAAATGCTCCTGTCGTTCAGTGAAATTCTTCGCACTCAAGTGTTGAGCAGAAATGCTCCTGAAGCTCAGTGAGGGAATGCTCCTGAAGTTCAGTGAACTTGTCACACTCAAGTGCTGAGCAGAAATGCTCCTGTCGCTCAGTGAGGTTCTTCGTGCTCAAGTGTTGAGCAGAAATGCTCCTGAAGCTCGGTGAGTTTATCACACTCAGGTGTTGAGCAGGAATGCTCCTGAAGCTCAGTGAACTTGTCACACCCAAGTGCTGAGCAGAAAATGCTCCTGAAGCCCAGTGATCTTCACATGTTGTGTTGAGCAATGCTCCTGTCTTTTGCGCCCGTCACTTGCACCTACGTGCCATGTCAGGAGAGGAACAGGTCTTCATAGTTGCCCCTTATTGGCCCAACTAGACCTGGTTCCCTTCAACAGCCTTCCTGACTTCCCCTGGAAACTCTTTCGGGGACGGGGCACGATGGCACACGCGTTCTTCCCCCGGAGATTCCGGGCGGTCTTACATCTGAACGCGGAGGTTCAGGTGGCTATCACAAGACATGTGATAGTTACCATCACTTCTGCGAGCACCCCCTAGAATTGGGTAGCGTGCTTACGCCTTTAGAAGTGGAACCTAGTCGTTGAGTGCGTCTTCTCTCCTGAGGAGATCCTGAAAGCTTTCGATCACTTCAGTGCTCTCTTTCCTGCAAAATGGGTTGCAGTAGGCTGTTTTCCTAAATCACCCTCAAAATGATGTTGCCTCGGTGTTTAAACGACGCTCATCGTGTTGCAGAAGTATGCAGAAGCACGTTCTGGTCGTCAGGTTCCTGAGGAGCAAGGTCTTGTAAATCCTTGTGTCCCTCTTTATCCTCTTGGGCCTTGTCCCTGGTGCGACTGCACTGCAGAGACCGCCCCTGAGCCACTGCAGGTAGTGAGTTAAAAATTCTGTTATATCAGTTCTCCTGCTCGCGTGGTCTCTACTAGAGGGTAGGGACTTGCTCGCTTTCGGTCAACGTATTGTGCCTGGAGTCTGGGCCGGCTAACTCTCACAGGCTGAGACCCCGGCTCGGATTGTGCCCAAGGTTCCTACCTCTCCCGTAATAGGAGCAGGTGGTGAGCCTGCAAGCGCTGCCCTGGAGGAGGCAGATCCAGCCCTGGCTTCTCTGTCCGTTTGCTTGGACGTGTACAGAATGCAAGTCATAGACCTCAGACCAGCTCTTCAAATATCTGTTGGAATTCAGCAGAGAGGGAAGGCTGTTTCCATGCAAAGTTGCACTTAGTGCTTGCCTTCATTTCGGCAAAGATCCGAGATGCAACATGTCCACTTAGGTGTTGAGCTCCTCTATGATGAGTGTAAAGGGCTCCGCCTGGGCGTTGACGATATACTTTGCTAAACAGATTCTAGAGTTGGGGGCTGGACGACACCTGGTTGAACCGCTGCTTCCCGTGGGCTCCCTTCTCATGAAGCCAGTTTCACCGTGAGCCCGGTTCAAGTGTCGGCTTGCTGCGCCATTCCCCTCCTATGGACTGGATACGTGCGCCTTTTTACTCCAGTTGAGTTCCCTTAAAATTGAACCCTGTTGAGTTCCTCCACACCCCTCCGACGTCGGACGTGCGGAACGTCTGGTGTTAGGCCTACCACTCGTAAGCAGTGTGGAACCTGTGTTAGGCTGGGTCCATATGTTGCGGTCCCTTCGGTGACCCCATATGTGTATTCTTCCACGATACGGCTCCCTGCGGTGAGCCCGTGTCTTCCCTCGGCAGAGTCTCTCTGCCGTCACTGTCCGGTGTGTCTCCCCCCGTCTTAGGCTGGAGCCACCCCAGTGACATTCCATATGTTAGACTGCCCGGTTTCCGCCCAGTTCATATGTGTATTCTCCACATTACCTCCCTCTGGGTTGGATGTGGCTTCCGCAGCGTCCCTTCCTTCCAACGTACGGGGAACGCTTTCCCAGTGGTCCTGTAGGAACAGCAGTGACTTCCCTGGCCTAAGCCCTGTCCTTCCCCGCCTTAAGTTTGCGGGGGCATCAGGAGGCTTTGGTTTAGGCACTGGAAGGTGGCAGCGTTAGTGGCGTGTTCAATGGTTGATCCCATTTCAGTCGCGTCGACTACGTCCGACGTTATCGACTGAAAGGGAACGTCCTGGTTGCGTATGCAACCCACCGTTCCCTGAAGGAGGGAACGGAGGACGTAGTCCCCTTGCCACTACCGCTGGACCACCGCTGACCCCGGGTTACTCTCGGCTCCTCAGCGAAAAGCAACTAGTGCGTGCATCCACTTCCGTATTTATACCCGCGCCGCGGGGGCGGAGTGTGTGATGCAAATCACGCACGCCAAATTCCATTGGCTCGTTCAATAGTAATCGAAGATGATAGGCTCCCTAGCGTGATCCCATTTCAGTCGCGTCGACTACGTCCTCCGTTCCCTCCTTCAGGGAACGGTGGGTTGCATACGCAACCAGGACGTTCCCTTTCGTCCTGGGAACTCCGACGTGTCGTCGGGGGAGTTCCCTGACGAATTGGGATCATGCTAGGGAGCCAATTGTCTTCGAGAGAATTAAAAACGAGCCAATAGACATAGGCATGCAAGATTTGCATTCCACGAGGCGGGTATAAAAAGCGGAAGTAAACATTGCGCAATGCTTTTTGTTTCGGAGCCATCCAGTGTGTCTCTCTAACTGAGCTGCTGTGTTTTCCGAAAAGAATTAAAACGAGTCCTCTTGGAAGGAGAAAGGATTCTCTGCGGCTGGTGTGACGGCGCTTCAAGTGACCATCGCTTCCCGCTCCCGGCCGTTTTCCCTCTATAAAAAAAAAGAAAGAGCTGTTTTAACGGCTGGTACTGGTATTGGTGAGTGCAGCACACGGGCTTGCAGTTTCCCCGTTCTGTCTGCCACGGTGGTCCCTCTGTGCCTCGGCACATAAAAGAGCATTTCTTTTTCCTCTCTAAAAGAGCAACACGGGCGTTTCTCGTCCTTTTCAGGATGTCTTTTCAGGGGTGGTGATGGCACAGTGGATAAGACACATGCCTTTGGTGTGAGAGACCCGGCTTCGAATCCACTGTGAGACACCAATGTGTCCCTGAGCAAGACACTTAACCCCTAGTTGCTCCAGAGGCGGGTGACCTCTGACATATGTAGCAATTGTAAGTCGCTTTGGATAAAAGCGTCAGCTAAATGAATAAATGTAAATGTAAATGTCGTTTCACCCGTGTGTTTCTGGATGCGGTCGACTTCTCCCTCAGGAAGATGGTCATAAACACTGCCTCTCGTGTTTGGGCTTAAAGCAAGCTGAGGTAGCGTTTGTGAATGAGTCATGTTCTCATTGCGGGAACTTGACTCTGGCGATGCTGCGTTCGAGACTTTGGGGCACCGCCTGAGGATCAGATGTCGATCGCGGCATCGGAGGAAGAGCGGTAATCTTCTGGTGATGACTCAGTGGGTCTACCCCCTTCGGGTGTGGTGGCTGCGGCTGAGCCGGATCCGGAAATGGCCGCTATGCTCGAAAGGGCAGCCGCGAATGTCGGGCTCGTCTGGAACCCTCCACCGGGTCCCGAACCTTCGCGGGTGGATGATTGGTGTCTCGGAGCGGGCCGTGCTGTTGCCCCACGGCCTACCATTCTTCCCTGAAGTGCATGAGTAGCTGAGGAAGTCTTGGCTGGCCCCCCTTGCGACCAGACATAGGCAGCCTCGCTCCTCCTTCCTCACCACTCTTGACGGCGGAGCGGCGCACGGATACGAGGGAATCCCCCCAGTGGAGCGGTCGGTTGCGATGCAATTGTGTCCTGGCGGGGTACCCCTTCACTCCCCTCCCGCGCCTGTAGGTTTTCCTCTGGTCTGACCAGGTATGCCTACATGGCGTGTGGAGACGCCGCTTCTGCCCTGCATGCCATGGTGCTGCTGCAGGTCCGCCAGGCCAAGGAACTCCATGACATGCAGGAGGGTGGTCTCGAACCAGGATTGCTGCAGGAGCTGCGTGCGCAACGGACCTCGCCCTCCGGGCGACGAAAGTCACCGCACGTTCCCTGGGTCGAGCGATGTCCACTTTGGTAGTCCAGGAGCTCCACCTATGGCTCACCCTTGCGGATATGCGGGAAGCGGAGAAGAAAAAACTTCTAAACTTCCCCATATCCCAAGGGGGCCTCTTCGGCGAAGCGGTGGAGAGCTTTGCCCAAGAGTTCTCCACCGCCCAGAAGCAGTCGGAGGCGATACGGCACGTCCTGCACAGGAGGCGGACTGCTGCTGGTCCGTCCTCGGTGGTCGTAGAGCCTCCAGCTGCTCGCCGCCAAGGCCGCCCTTTTACGGCCGCTCCTCCTCCAGGGCAGCAGTCTACCCCTGGGGGACGGAGGTCTGGTCGTAAGAGGGCGGCCAAGCCCGCTCAGACGCCTCCGGCCTCTTCCCGGAAGAAGAAGAGCGGAAAGTGTTCCTGAGACGGGCGACTCTGTGGGACAGGGAGGACGAGGAGCAGGTCCTTCTAGTGGCGCCGTACTGGCCCACCAGGACTTGGTTCACAGAACTCATGCTCCTCGCGACAGCCCCTCTTTGGCCGATTCCTCTGAGGAAGGACCTTCTTTCTCAGAGACGGGGCACTCTATGGCACCCGCGTCCAGACCTCTGGTAACTCCATGTCTGGTCCCTGGACGGGACGCGGAGGTTCTAGGTGGTCTACCACAGGCAGTGGTAGACACCATCACTTCCGCTAGAGCCCCCTCTAAGAGGCGCCTCTATGCGTTGAAGTGGAACCTGTTCGTCGATTGGTGTTTCTCCCATCAGGAGGACCCCCGATCTTCCCCGATCGGAGTCGTGCTTTCTTTCCTGCAAGATGGGTTGGAGCGAAGGCTGTCTCCCTCCACCCTCAAAGTGTATGTCGCGGCAATAGCCGTGCATCACGATGCAGTAGAAGGTAAGTCCCTGGGGAAGCACGACCTGGTCATCAGATTCCTTAAGGGTGCCAGGAGGATAAATCCACCTTGTGTTTTGCACTCTGTACCCTCTTGGGACCTAGCTCTGGTACTTAGAGCTCTTCAAAGTCCCCCCTTTGAGCCTTTTCTGACAGTAGAGCTTAATATCCTGTCCATTAAGACAGCACTCCTGTTAGCATTGGCCTCCTTCAAGAGGGTCGGGGATCTGCAGGCTTTTTCGGTCGACGAATCGTGCCTAGAGTTCGGGCCGGGACTTTCTCACGTTGTGTTGACACCCCGGCTCGGATATGTGCCGAAGGTTCCTACCACTCCCTTCGTGGACCAGGTAGTGAACCTGCAAGCGCTGCCCCAGGAGGAGGCCGACCCAGCCCTAGCTTTTCTCTGTCCCGTCCGCGCCCTGCGAGTTTACATTGACAGAACGCACAGCTTTAGAACCTCAGATCAGCTCTTTGTCTGTTATGGAGGCCAGCAGAAGGGGAAGGCCGTCTCCAAGCAGAGGTTAGCCCACTGATTAGTGGATGCTATCACCCAAGCATATGAGTCTCTGGGTGAGCCTTGTCCTCCCAGGTTGCGCGCTCACTCCACTAGAGGTGTTGCCGCTTCCTGGGCCTTGGCTCAAGGCGCCTCGCTGACAGACATTTGTAGAGCTGCGGGCTGGGCGACACCGAACACGTTCGCTAGGTTCTATAGCCTTCGTGTGGAACCAGTTTCCTCCCGTGTTCTGGCTACGGCCAGCGGGTCGAGGGAATAGGTTGTGTCGGCTTGCTACGCCACTCCGCCTCAAACAGAGGATACGTGCGTTCTTTGCTCCGTGGGCGCCCTATGTTGGTTAGCCTCGTGAGTTCCTCCTTCACCCTTCCGGTGCTGGGCGTGGCGGACCGCCCGGCGCCAGGTCTGCTACCTCTAGTAGGGAGTTGTTAGTAGACTGGGTGCTCCAGTGTTCTCTACTGTGACCCATCATGCCACGTGCAGTTTAGCCGTGTTTTCCCCTTGACGGACTCGTTCTTCATCCCTGTTGAGTGCGCTTCCATTTTCCTAAAAAGATTGGGACCACCTCAGGGACTGCCATATGTTTCACTGTCCCACTGAGTTAGTACATATGTGTATTCCTGGCCTTCCTCAGTCAGGCTAGGGCTTCAGCCGCTTTCCCCCTCTCTGGGGGGAACGCTTTCCCAGTGTTATCCAATATCCACTGTGTGGGTCTTGCGGAACAGCAGTGTGATTTCCGTGCTAGCTCCCGCAACTTATTTTAAGAAACTGCTGCAGGGTAGCTTAGCCGGGCGCTGGAAGGGGCCAGCACCATGGCGTCTTATTAGGGATCCCAATTCGTCAGGGAACTCCCCCGACGACACGTTGGAGTTCCCAGGATGAAAGGGAACGTCTCGGTTACGTATGTAACCCTCGTTCCCTGAGTACAGGGAACGGAGACGTGTCGTCCCTTCGCCATGTTGCTGTACCTTCCCGGAGGACTGGACACTATTTTTTAATCTATATAAATCTAAATGACATACTCCATATTTGCATTCCTATTAAACTAAATAAATAATTACATTTGATATGTTTATATCAATTTAACATAAAAATAATATACTGATGATGATATACCTTTGATTTTTATTTGCTGAAAAGTCTTGCCAGGATTTGCATTTTTGATCAAATGGTTATACCGATCTTGGATGTACTATTCACAGTCTTTAATTCAATAAATCACTATATTATTACATGTTATTTTGTGGGTTTTAATGAAAATGGCCAGATGTAAGGAGCTTTCAGAATCCAGAATCAGTTTTGGATATTGCTCATGTGCAGAACTGGTCTCAATGTCTACACAATTATTTCAAAGCACCACGAGACCACTACTGTACCATACAGAATGTAAAGTGCTGTGGCTGGTCAAAGAAGACTATAGTGAGCATTTTGACAGAAGGATGAAAAGCACTTGAATGTGGGATTACCTTAAAACAGCTTCTAAAGCCCCGGATGAGACCTCCAACTTCCAATTTCATCTTGAACTGTAAGCCAGTGGCTATAAGAAGCTGGATTGAGAGGTTGTGTATATCAGTAAAGAAAGCATTTGTTAGTTTTGTCAACTGCGCAAAAACACTTTGGAGTTACCATAGAACATAAGGATTTGGAGTATGGAAGATTGGAGCCACGTTCTGCAGTCTGATAAGTCAATGCTAGTCAACAAGTCCAACAAGTCCAACAAGTTAACCTAGCATTGGATGGTGTCAGGTATGTTCGTAGGAGACGACTGGAGTGTTTTAATACCAAATGCATTCTGTACATGGTCCCAATAGGTACGGCAGGGAAACATAATGGTATTGGGGACAAAAGTCTACAGCAGGTTTTGGGAGGATCTACAAAGTTGCCTCCACTTTGAAAATGGACCAATAATTGGGAATCCTGCTGAGCACAGTCTAAATGATTAGGGAGGATCTGTTTTGTATGGAAGCTTGTTTCCACCACAGAATAAAAAATATAAAAGGTAATTAAGCTTTTTTATCTCACAATTTTGACTTTTTTACTTCTCAGAATTGCAAGAAATAAACTTGCATGTTTATTCCATGTTTATATCTCGCAATTCTGACTTTATAACACGTAACTGGGAGATATAAAGTCAGAATTGCATGTTATAAAGTCAGAATTGTGAGATATAAACTCGCAATTCTGAGGAACAAAGTCAGTCTTTTTTCGCCTTAGAATTGGACTTTATAACTCGCAATTGCGAGATTATATCTCACAATTCTGAGAAAAGATTGCGAATTGCGAGATATAAACTCACATTTGCGTGTTATAAAGTCAGAATTGCGAGTTTATTTCTCGCAATTGTGAGTTTATGTCTCGCAATTCTGACATATATCTTGCAATTCTGACTTTATATCTTGTGATTCCGAGAAATAAAGTCAGAATTACGATATGTAAACTCGCAATTGTGAGAGAAAAAGTTTCAATTATCTTTTAATATGTTTTTTGGTGGAAACAAGCATCCATAGTTTTGAGATCAAATGTATACTTTGCTGCGTTCAAGCCATGTCGTAATTACAGTAAATAACTTTGAATTGCTTGCGGTACTTTGATGACTTACATCGATCGGTCTGCACAGCGCCCCTTCAAGTTGAACACATCTTAAATTACGAGTTTGCACATTGTAATTACAAGTTCTACAAGCATGTGAAGGCTTTTTACAGGTCTTAATCATTACTGTAATTATGCCATGGCGTGAACGCACCTTTTTCCAACATGATAACCATGTGCATGCAACAAAGACACATGCAATGAAAGTGTTCATGCTCAGCATTTTGAAGTCTTCAAATGGCCTCTTCAGTCCCACGACCTTAAAGCCATGAAATTTGAATAAATCATGCAGGTCTTCCAATGAAGCTCAACTTTGCGAAGAACTTAAGGAGTGTTGGAAAATGTTAAGAATGACACACTCGCAAAGTTTAGTGAGTCAATGCCCAGGAGAATGTCTGCTGTAATCAAAATCAACTAAATATTTATAACTGTAGTCAATATATGCTTTGTTTTTCTATGCCTTTTTTGCATAATACAATGAAACCTGTATTTAAAGGGACATTGTGTAGGAATTTCTCCCATCTAGCGGTGAAATTGTATTTTGCATTTAAACGAATTGTGCTCTCCAGCGCCTCGCTTTTTCAAATGCGTGTTGCATCTACGGTAGCTGTTATGTACCAAAAAGCTATGACAGGCTTCTAACAGCACTTCATCGCGCTTTCCTTCGGGTGAACAGGTTTGTTATTTCAAACAAACTGCAACTTGACACAACGAACAAACGAATGTTACAGTATGAATAATAACAGTGCAATGCAGCCTTTTAAACTTGCCGGGGCCGTGACAAGCGCCTCTCACTGCTCTGCTGCTCCGGTTCTGCTGCTTTCAGTTTCCGTAACTGGCTCTGAACGAAAACGCATCATGGAAACACGTTGGCCTAGTACTTTTTGACACTCTGTGTTATTATAGTTTTTCAAAATGGTGGAACGACATGGAAGCCTCTGTGGACCTACCCGTCACATGTATATAAAGATAATAAATTCTTCATTTACGAGGATAAGTCAGATAATTGGCAAAGGTATTTGTACACCATTGAGGACGTATTTATGAATAAAAATATTGATTTCATATAATAAAATACATAAAAAACTACACATTGTCCCTTTAATTATATGCTGGAGTTTGCCTTTCTTGCAAAATAGTTTTGCTATTTTAATACTTTAGTGTATGCTACTTCCCAATATAACAGGAAGCGGAATTGCCCATTACCGCTGTCGTAAATAATTTAAGCCCCGTTCACACTACAAGCGGCAAAGCGACATGATACCATTCATTTCAATGGGGAGCGGGCGATTTCCGGCGACAAGCGCGACAGTGACCGTTGGCGACCGGATGGGGCGTGTCTGGCGACACGACAATGTTGAGATCTGTTTAACTTCATTCAAATGAAGAGCGACTTTCGGGAGCGACAACCAATAGGAGCAGAGCGCGCATGATCCTTCTCCACATCATTGGATGTCATTCATAAAGGCAACCAGTAGTGGGAACGGCCACTAGCAACCTCATCGTCAGCCACTAGCGACATGCAGCGACAAAGTCGCTTGTAGTGTGAATGGGGGTTTACGGTACTGATCCACTTTTGTGACACGACTGAAGCGTGGTGTCGCACGCCTCTCCACATTTGTAAGTTGATGGGCGTTCCTCAAGTTTACCGCTATGGGCGTGGTTTTGACCCAGCGGCTAGTCTAGAACAAAGGCCCCTCGAGAGACTACTTCTATTGGATAGACGCGTCGCGTTTGACGGATTCATTTGCATAAAGATTCATTTTTGACACGCAGCATTTTTCCAAATGAAGCGCTGCCTTCCCGGGATGCTTTGCGGGCGCGTTAAAGTCGCGTGACGTCACCCATAGGAATAAAGCGGAGTCCTCCGCAACTGAAGTGTTGCACGGACAAGTGGATCAGTACCGTTAGCCTACCTCAGCCTACTGTCGCACGCACGCACATACTCTGTTTATCCAGCACCGGCTTTGGCAACAACAATGGCCACAGACAAGGTAGAGTATGATGCATGATTTTATGAAAGACATCACAAAGAAGAAAAAATATGTATGCCGTAAAGCAGTCGAATTTTGTAGTTCTTTTTGTGCTCCGGTTACTACCCGAAACCCGAAGTTACATAGTGCCAGTAAAAGCGATACAGACCACGTCAGGCTATGGCAGACGTGTCATTTAACGTTGTTAAGACGTGACGTGGATCATTTATTGTAAGTCGATGTACCATCACAAGGGTCTAGGAAATATATTATGAAGGTTGAAAAACTACATAGTGTTACTTTAAAGTAGCGCGAGAGCGATTCGAGAGCAGCCGCAGGACTCAGCCAGCGCAGATTCTCAAGAGCAGCTGCATGAGCTCTGATGACACAACTGTTCCACGATTGGCCGGATTCACCGCATGACAACGATCACATGTGTTTCGTGTTTATTCACACACCTTTAGTTACACTAAAGCTCACAAATCATTTTTTACAACTATTTGCATGTAGTCACGATGTTATATTGTGTCATGTTTATCAAAATAAAACTGATTAAAAAACGTTGATTCCACTTCATTGATAGTAGTAACTTTATTCTTGTTCAAACAGTTGCTGTATAAAGCAGTACATAAAGTATTGAATGGAAATGTCTCTGAAACATCTGTGTATTTTGCAAATATTGCATTTATTTCACTTCAGCTGTGGTAAAGTATACAAACAGCACGTGAGCGGTCACTACGGGAACCTGAATGCATCGGACTTCACGTCTCTATTTGCAGCTCCTCCCCGCCTGCACGCGGCAACTCTCGCCGATCGGTTACATCCAGCCGCAGCCGATGTCGAATACAACTACTGACTCGCATAATCAGCCTTTCATTCAGGTGTGTCACACAAGAAAGAATGTGAGGAGAAAAAAATAAAATAATAATAAAAAAAATAAATAAAAAATAATAATAATTCAATTCAAATTTATTTGTATAGGGCTTTTCACAATACATACTGTTTCAAAGCAGCTTTACAGAAAGTGCATTTCAGAAATGTACATAGAAAAAATACAGTTAGTTAATCATGTAGTAATTTAGGGCATAACATATCGCCGGCATTGAGACGTCTCTTCACAGGCGTCGAGTCGTCTCTTCACAGGCGTTTAGTCATCTCATCGCAGGTGTTGGGGCATCTGAAGTCTCCGTGAGAGGCTGGATACAAACTGGAGCTGACGGACGCTATTTACCTCGGGACTAGCGTCCCGAGATAACAGCAGAAGAGCAGATGGGAGATAATTAGCATAGCTGCTGTTCATAATATTAATGCATTCGATCTGATTCAACAGTGGTATAAAAGGTAAGCATTATGTGAATGCTTGGCTAAAGAGATGCGTCTTTAATCTAGTTTTAAACTGGGACAGCGAGTCTGAGCCTCGAACAATATCAGGAAGGCTATTCCAAAGTTTAGGAGCTAAATGCGAGAACGCCCTCCCTCCTTTAGTGGACTTAGATATCCTAGGAATGACCAGAAGCCTCGAATTTAGTGATCTTAAAGAACGCGATGGATGTCACGACAAGCACACACAAGGAATTCAGTGATCCAATAGCGGTCTTTATTTAAAGGGTAATCCGTACTCACAACAGTCCAGGCAAAGGTCAAAATCCAGAAAAGGCAATCCAATAACAAGAAGACATACACAAGGAACCGACTCGAACAGTAAACGGAAGTGTGGGGACAATAACAAGTAAACTGTGACACATACTAAACAGGCAGGGTATATATACACAGGGAATCGACAATGATAATGGGGAATTGGCTGAGTGCAATGATCAGTGATAAGGAACAGCTGAGTGCAATGATGAGACAAAGGATCGTGGGAAATGTAGTTCATAAGTGAAGGACACCGTGGGAAAGGAGGACATCTAGTGGACATCAGGGGAACACAAACCCAACACTGTGACATAACCCCCCCTCTACGGAGCGGCTACCAGACGCTCCATGACAACAACAAAAAACACAACACAATACAATAGGTTGGAACGGTGGAACGGTGGAGGATCAGGGGGAAGGAAGGTGGGCCAGGTCCATGAAGGGAGACAGGAACAAGGGGTGAGGGTTTAACCGGGGACCAGGGCAAAACAAAAAATCTATCGGGCATCCAGGGGGAAACACAAAGTCTATCGGGATGCCAGGGCGAAACGCACAGTTCATCGGGAGGCCAGGGCGAAACGCACAGTTCATCGGGAGGCCAGGGCGAGACGCAAAGTCCATCGGGCGGCCAGGGCGAAGAAGACCTCTCGGGCGGCCAGGGCGATGACGACCCCCCGGGCGGCCAGGGCGGCGAAGACCCCTCGGGCGGCCAGGGCGGCGAAGACCCCTCGGGCGGCCAGGGCGGCGAAGACCCCTCGGGCGGCCAGGGCGGAGCAGACACCGGCTCAGGAACAGCAGACACCGGCTCAGGAACAGCAGACACCGGCTCAGGAACAGCAGACACCGGCTCAGGAACAGCAGACACCGGCTCAGGAACAGCAGACACCGACTCAGGAACAGCAGACACCGACTCAGGAACAGCAGACACCGACTCAGGAACAGCAGACACCGACTCAGGAACAGCAGACACCGACTCAGGAACAGCAGACACCGACTCAGGAACAGCAGACACCGGCTCAGGAACAGCAGACACCGGCTCAGGAACAGCAGACACCGGCTCAGGAACAGCAGACACCGGCTCAGGAACAGCAGACACCGGCTCAGGAACAGCAGACACCGGCTCAGGAACAGCAGACACCGGCTCAGGAACAGCAGACACCGGCTCAGGAACAGCAGACACCGGCTCAGGAACAGCAGACACCGGCTCAGGAACAGCAGACACCGGCTCAGGAACAGCCACAAGAACTGTAATAGTCACAAAAACAGACACAAACACAGAAACAAACACTGGCTCTGGCTCTGGAACAGGCACTGGCTCTGGAAACAGGCACTGGCTCTGGAAACAGGCACTGGCTCTGGAAACAGGCACTGGCTCTGGAATAGGCATTGGCTCTGGAACAGGCATTGGCTCAGCCTCCGGCTCTGGAATAGGCATTGGCTCAGCCTCCGGCTCTGGAACAGGCATTGTCTCTGGAACAGGCATTGGCTCTGGAACAGGCATTGGCTCTGCCTCCGGCTCTGGAACAGGCATAGGCTCTGGAACAGGCATTGGCTCTGCCTCCGGCTCTGGAACGGGCAATGGCTCTGCCTCCGGCTCTGGAACAGCAGACACTAGCTCCGGCTCTGGAACAGCAGACATGGGCATGTCCAGGATCCGAAACAAACGCTCCAGATAGTCCAGATCCAAGAAGGCAGACGGCACTGGCTCTGCCTCCGGCTCTGGAACGGATACTGGCTCTGCCTCCGGCTCTGGAACAGGCATTGGCTCTGCCTCCGGCTCTGGAACAGGCATTGGCTCTGCCTCCGGCTCTGGAACCGGCAATGGCTCTGCCTCCGGCTCTGGAACCGGCAATGGCTCTGCCTCCGGCTCTGGAACCGGCAATGGCTCTGCCTCCGGCTCTGGAACGGGCATTGGCTCTGCCTCCGGCTCTGGAACGGCCATTGGCTCTGCCTCCGGCTCCGGCTCTGGAACAGCAGACACTGGTTCCGACTCTGGAACAGCAGACACGGGCATGTCCAGGATCCGAGCCAGATGCTCCAGATAGTCCAGGTCCAGGAAGGCGGACGGAACGTGAACAGTCTCTCGCTGGGCAGACGTGACGTGAACAGTCTCTCGCTGGGCAGACGTGACGTGAACAGTCTCTGTCTCTCGCTGGGCAGACGGAACGTGAACAGTCTCTCGCTGGGCAGACGGAACGTGAACAGTCTCTCGCTGGGCAGACGGAACGTGAACAGTCTCTCGCTGGGCAGACGGAACGTGAACAGTCTCTCGCTGGGCAGACGGAACGTGAACAGTCTCTCGCTGGGCAGACGGAACGAGAAACAGTCTCTGACTGGGCAGACGGAACGTGAACATTCTCTGACTTGGCAGACGGGACGTGAACAGTCTCTGACTGGGTAGACGGGACGTGAACAGGCTCTCGACCACCTCCTCCACTTCGACCTCCACGGGTCCCGCGAAACTTGACTAATCGGGTCCCCTTAAAAAAACTCCCTTCTCTCCCGCTCGGTGGCTGGGGAAGAGATATTGAGAAACATACCGCTGGATCTTGTGACGACGGAGTCCTTCTGTCACGACAAGCACACACAAGGAATTCAGTGATCCCATAGCGGTCTTTATTTAAAGGGTAATCCGTACTCACAACAGTCCAGGCAAAGGTTAAAATCCAGAAAAGGCAATCCGATAACAAGAAGACATACACAAGGAACCGACTCGAACAGTAAACGGAAGTGTGGGGACAATAACAAGGACTCCGTGACACATACTGAAACAGACAGGGTATATATACACAGGGAATCGACAATGATAATGGGGAATTGGCTGAGTGCAATGATCAGTGATAAGGAACAGCTGAGTGCAATGATGAGACAAAGGATCGTGGGAAATGTAGTTCATAAGTGAAGGACACCGTGGGAAAGGAGGACATCTAGTGGACATCAGGGGAAGACAAACCCAACACTGTGACAATGGATTGTAGGGCGATAGAAGGTCCATTAAATACACAGGAGCTAAACCATTTAGGGCTTTATAGGTCAGTAGTAATACTTTGTAATTGATACGGAACTTAATAGGTAACCAGTGTAGATATGATAAAATTGGTGTTATATGATCATATTTTCTTGACCTAGTAAGAACTCTAGCAGCTGCATTTTGCACTAACTGTAGCTTTATTGAGGATGCAGGACAGCCAGCTAATAAAGCATTACAGTAATCTAGTCTCAAGGTCATGAATGCATGAACTAACTTTTCTGCATCAGAAACAGATAGCATGTTACGTAGCTTAGCAATGTTTCTAAGGTGGAAAAAGGCTGTTCTTGTAACATATGAAATATGATTTTCTAAAGACAAGTTGCGGTCTAGTATAACACCCAGGTCTTTTACTGTAGTGGATAAAGTAACAGGACATCCTTCTAAATTAAAGTTGTATTGTACAAGGTTTTGTGGGTAGTTTTTTGGACCAATAAGTAATACCTCCGTTTTATCTGAATTTAATTACACGTCAGGAAATTACACGTCATCCAGCATTTTATATCTTTAAGACACTCTGTTAATTTTAAATGAGTTAGTGTTTTCATCTGGTCGTGATGAAATATATAATTGAGTGTCATCAGCATAACAGTGGAAATTAATTCCATGTTTTCTTATAATATTACCAAGTGGCAGCATATATATTGAGAATAGCAGAGGGGCTAACACCGATCCTTGCGGCACTCCATAGTCTACTGACGCTATCTTCGATTTTTCCCCATTTAAACAGACAAAATGATAACGGTCTGATAAGTACGATCTAAACCAGCTTAATGCCTGTCCCTGAACACCAGTGTAGTTTTGTAGTCGATCCAAGAGTATTTTATGATCTATAGTGTCGAACGCAGCGCTAAGATTGAGTAGAACTAGTATTGAGATACAGCCTTGGTCAGAAGCTAAAAGTAAATCATTTGTAAATTTAACTAGCGGAGTTTCTGTGCTATGATGCGGTCTGAATCCTGACTGAAATTTTTCATAGATATAATTTTCTTGCAAAAAAGAGCACAATTGAGCGGTCACAACTTTTTCTAGTATTTTAGACATAAATTGAAGATTTGAAATGGGTCTGTAATTTGCTAGGTTATTTGGATCTAATTGTGGTTTCTTAATGAGAGGTTTTATTACTGCCAGTTTGAATATATTCTTGGAACATGACCTAAAGATAAAGACGAGTTAATAATATTGAGAAGAGGCTCTTCCACGACAGGTAACACTTCTTTCAGTGTTGTTGGTTTAGATGCAATGATAAGTTTATTTAGCTCTTCCTGTCCTATAGTTGTAAAGCGGTGTAGTTGTTCTTGAGGGGCGATAATTGAGGCTGAATCATAAGACACCATAAAAGATTGTACATTTACAATTGTGTTTCTGATGCTTTCTATTTTCTATTTGAAGAAATTCATAAAATCATTACTACTATACTGTAACGGAATATTTTGCCCTGGTGATGTATGTTTATTTGTTAGTCTAGCTACGGTGTTGAATAAAAACCTTGGATTATTGTGGTTATTTTCTATTAGTTTGCGGAGATGCTCAGCCCTGGCTGCTTTTAGAGCCTTTTTATAATGTAACATACTGTCTTTCCACGCGATTCTAAAGACCTCTAAATTAGTTTGTTTCCATTTACGCTCTAAGTTACGAGTTTCTCTCTTGATAGCATGCGTAGCACTGTTGTACCATGGTGCTTTAGTTCCCTTTCGTTGTCACTCCGAGTTACGTCGGATGACGACGAATGGGGTTTCGCTTAGAACACCTATCGACTTCGAGTATTACAAAACGAGCCAATGGCAAAGAAATGCCATGGGTCTGCAGAATTTGCATGGCGTAACTCCGCCCCACCTCGTGGGTATAAAAGAAGGAAGCCGGCAACAAGCAGATATGTTTTCGCTTCGGAGCCAAGAGTATTTCTTCACTCCACAGTCATCTCTGACTTCGCTCTACGAGACAAGCTTCTCTCTCCGGTGTTGGTGTGATGGCGATCTGCAGCGAGCTCACAGTGCCTGCTGATCTGTGCAGTAATCTGCCAGTGTGTGTGTGTCTCCCTGTGCGCTTCAACATCGCGGAGTTTTTTCTCTCCTCTCATAAAAGAGCTCGCACGCGGCACGTCTTTTTAAAGATGGCTCGCCCGTGCATTTCTGGTTGCAGCGGACTGGTATCGGACTCTGATGGGCACGAGCGCTGTCTAGTGTGTTTGATCAGATGACGGCCATGCTTTCCTGGGACGATTGGTTTTGGGTAAGGCCGCCGACCCTCGTCCGCGGCAAACCCCAATACCTCTCTTCCCGGACCTGCATGATGAGATCTCGAAGTCCTAGAAGACCCCCTTGTGTTCTCAGGACCTCTCGCTGATATCATCCGCCTTTCCTCCCCTCGTTGGGGCCGCTGCCCTTGGGTACACTGGGGTTCCCCCGGCTGAACGCTCTGTTGCGATGCTATGTGTCCTCAGAGTGCTTCTTCTCGGCGCAATCCTAAGCACCCGCCCGTGGCCTGTAGTTTTTCGTCTACGCTTGTGGCGAGATCCTATAGTGCCACGGGACTGGCAGCCGCCTCACTGCATGCCATGGTCATTCTGCTGGTCCACCTGACCCAGATGCTCATGGACCTGCACGAGGGCGGGACTGACCCAGGGCTCTTCACTGAGCTGCGCGCCGTCACTGACCTTGCTCTCCGAGCGACGAAAGTGGCCGTACGCTCCCTGGGTCAGGTGATGCTCACCATTCTGTGGCTGAACCTGTCTGATGTGCTGGATGTCGCGCGGACCCGTCTGTCCGACATTCCCATATCCCAGGTCGGCCTCTCCGGCGGTGCGGTTGAGGGCTTGACCAACAGCTCTCAGCCGCTCATGAGCAGACTGACGTTGATTCTGTCCCGACGGCCCCGCCGTCCGCCCAGATCCCTCGGTCTGCCCACCGCCGAAGGCGCCCTCCCACGGCTCCCACCCCGCCCGTTCACCTGGGCCGGCTCTGGGGGCCGCGGGCGGACGCCACAGCCCCTCTCAAGCCCCGCCCCCCGCTACACTCCGGGTTAAGCGGCGCTCCTGAGACGGGCTCCTCGGGGATGGAGCAGACTGAGGTTGACTCTGTCCCGACGGCCCCGCCGTCCGCTCAGATCCCTCGGTCTGCCCACAGCCGAGGGTACCCCCCCACGGCTCCCACCCCGCCCGCTCACCCGGGCCGGCTCTGGAGGCCGCGGTCGGACGCCAAAACAGTCCTCTCCAGCCCCGCCCCCCGCTACGCGCCGGGTTAAGCGGCGCTCTTGAGATGGCCTCCTCAGAGATGGGACTCAGTTCTTTCCAGGAGCTGGTAGCAGGACCACTCCTTTCCCTGGGTGAGGGCCGGGGAAGAATCCTTATTCTCCAAAGAACTGACTCTCCCGTCTCTGAGCACAGAGAGTTCGGACGTCACAGAGCGCCGCCCACATGCCGTGCTCTCCTCGTCACCCTCTGTTCCGGAGGTGGTTGCCGTCCACGACCGCTACGCCGCTGTCCCCCTCTGTCGCCAGACCCCTGACAGAGCAGGCCCCCGTGGAACGCTGGTCCTTCCCTGGCCTCCTCGGTCAGGGTGCGGTTTTGACCTTGCCCCCACACCGGGCCGCTATGCCGTCCACGTCTGGGCCGGTCATTCCGCTTCACTGCACCACCGGGGGGACGTCTGCGGTTCTCGACGCCGCTGGCACAGTTGGGAGCCTGCCTAGAGCTTCCCTATCTGTTCCGCTGGGTCGCGCGAACCATCGGCTCGGCTATGCGATTCAGTTCGCACGGTCTCCTCCCCACTTCAGGGGAGTCTGCTCCACTTTGGTCGATGGCTATGCCCTATCATGAGAGCGGAGGTTGCTACCCTACTGGCGAAGGGTGCGATTGAGACTGTCCCTCCAGCCGAAAGGAGGTCCGGGTGTACAGCCCCTACCTCATTGTCCCGGAGAAGTCTGGTGGGTTACGGCCAATCCTGGTCCGAACCGCTCCCTTCACAGGCTGCCGTTCAAGATGCTCCTGGCCAAACGCATTTCTGGATGTGTGCGGCCACAGGATTGGTTTGCAGCGATCGACCTGAAGGACGCCTACTTTTATGTCTCCGTTCTCCTTCGACTCAGACCATACCTACGGTTTGCTGTCAGGGCGCGCGCATATCAGTACGCTGTTTTCCCATTCGGGCTAGCCCTGTCTCCTCGCGCCTTCACAAGGTTGTTGAGGCTGCCTTTGTTCCTCCATGGGAACACGGGGTTCGCATCCTGAACTATCTCGGTGACTGGCTGTCTTAAGCTCACTCCTGAGACCAGGTTTGCGAATACAGGGACCCAGTGCTCCGGCACCTAGCTCGTCTGGGCCTTCGGGTCAACCGGGGAAGGAGTAAACTTTGCCCCGTGCAGAGGAGCTCTTTTCTCGGTATGGACTTGGTCGCCTTCTCCACTCAGCCATTGCTGACTTGCCTGAGACTATCAAGCGCAAGAGTGCGGTTCCACTGAAGTTTCTTCAGAGGCTCCTGGGGCATATGGCATCTGCAGCCGCGTTTCGCCGACTCAGATTGCTTCATATGAGACCGCTTCAGCTTTGGCTCCGCGACCGAGTCCCGAGGTGGGCATGGCAACACGGCACCCTCCGAGTACCAGTTACTCCGACCTGCCGTCAGACCTTCACCCCATGGTCGAACCTCAGTTTTCTACGGGCCGGAGTGCCCCTGGAACGAGCTTCGCGGCATGTTGTTGTAACGACAGATGCCTCCTCCACGGGCTGGGGTGCCATGTGCAATGGACGTGCTGCCGCGGGCTCCTGGACAGGACCCCGACGCCTCTGGCATGTCAATTGCCTCGAGTTGCTGGCCGTACGTCTTGCTTTGCGCCGCTTCCGGGCCGTGCTCAAGAACCAACATGTACTACCGTTCAGACAATACCGCCACTGTAGCGTACATCAACCATCAAGGTGGTCTACGCTCCCGCCGTATGCCGCAACTCGCCGCCACCTCCGGAACAGACGGCAACCACCTCCGGAACAGAGGGGGACGAGGAGAGCACGGCATGTGGGCGGCGCTCTGTGACGTCCGAACTCTCTGTGCTCAGAGACGGGAGAGTTTGCTGCCCCGGGCGTCCCCTGGTTGCTGAGTTTTGTAATGTCCTGGACTCATTTGGTTTTATTCAACATATGAACCAACCAACACACGTCCTTGGTCATACTCTAGACCTTATTATGTCATCTGGGTTCTCTGTCGATAATGTATGTATTGAAGATCAATCCTTTTCTGATCATAAGCCCATTGTTTTTACGATTCCCGTTGTGAGCTCTGTTACAGTGAATAGATCTGCAGGCTCTTATTCTCGCTTCATAAACTCACTTACAGCCTCTCAGTTTAGTGAGAAATATTTAGCTAATGCCGTTGAAGGATTGATCTTGAATGCTGAGCCTTCCATCGGGCCTGACGATTTATTCTCTCTTTTTTATGCATCTTGTTCTGATATTTTAGATTCTATTGCCCCTTTTAAGATAAAACAACCAAAGCAAAAATCGTACTATTGGCTGGATAATGATACTCGCTGTCTCAGACAGGCGTGTCGTAAAGCAGAGAGGAAATGGAAGCATGATCGTTTAACTGTATCATTTGAGATTTTCAAGGAGTGCTTGGTTAAGTTTCAGAGTGCTGCTAAGTTAGCTAGATCTAAATATTTCTCTGATTTAATTGATAAACACTGTCATAGACCTAAGATTTTATTTTCTGCGATAAACTCTGTAATTAGTCCAAGGTGTCAATTTCGCGGGGAACCCTCGGCTGAACGTTGTGAGACATTTTTAACGTTTTTTGCTAATAAAGTGTTAGCTATTTGTTCATCTTTAACTTTACAGCTGCCAGATCAGTCTTCAAATTCGCTGTTAAGTCCGTTTTTCTTTTATAATTTTGCGCACGTCTCTTTAATGGAACTCTGTGAAGTGGTTAACAAGACAAAAACAACTACCTCCACAATTGATGTAATACCTTCTGATATTTTAAAAGCGGCTTTTCCTATAATTGGCCCCAGTGTCCAAGCGTTGATTAATTTGTCTTTGGACACTGGGATAGTTCCCAATAGTTTCAAGCATGCGGTTGTTCAGCCGTTGCTTAAGAAACAAGGTTTGGATGAGGGTTGCTTTAATAATTTTCGGCCTGTCTCTAAGTTATCATTTTTATCAAAACTTTTAGAAAAAGTTGTCCTGTCTCAACTGCACTCGTTTTTAAATGCTGCAAACTTACTAGAACCTTTTCAATCTGGTTTCACTGCCCATCATAGCACAGAGTCTGCATTGCTAAAAGTGTTCAATGACATTCTACTCGCAGTTGACGCCGGTAAAAATGCCGTTTTGATCCTACTTGATCTTACGGCTGCCTTCGATACTGTAGACCATAGTATTCTTATTTGGCGTTTGGAGCATTTCTTCGGTATCAAGGGTACGGCCTTACAGTGGTTTAGATCTTATCTTAAAAACAGGTCTTTTTCAGTGGAGATGGGTAAATTTTCTTCATCTTCTGCACCTATTATTAGTGGAGTTCCACAGGGCTCTATTTTGGGTCCCCTTCTTTTTAATTTGTATATGCGTCCATTGGGGGATATTATTAGGAAGCACAATGTATCATTTCATTTTTATGCAGACGATTCACAGCTGTACCTGCCGTTGAAAGCTGGTGATTCAATTCAACCTTTGTTGGAATGCATTGGGGACATTAAGAAATGGTTAGCGCTTAACTTTCTCCAAATTAATGAGGACAAAACGGAAACTATTGTTTTTGGTTCCCCAAAATTGAGGAGCAGTACTATTATGGAGCTAAGCAATTATTTTCCTTCTGTTTCCTCCCAGGTTAGGAACCTTGGCGTCATCATGGACTCAGATTTGTGCTTAACTAAACAAATAAATTCAAAAAGCATCTGAGGTCGCTTCATGCCATTTATATCCCCGGAGCCCTGAACTGTGCAGCCGACGAGCTCTCACGGCTTCAGCCCCTCCCGGGAGATTGGCGACTCCATCCCCAGTCGGTTCAGCTGATTTGGGACCAGTTCGGGGACGCACAGATAGATCTGTTTGCCTCTCACGACTCGACCCATTGCGACCTGTATTATTCCCTGACCGAGGGCACGCTCGGCACGGATGCACTGGCGCACAGCTGGCCGCGGGGCCGCAAATATGCGTTTCCCCCAGTGAGCCTTCTTGCGCAGACCCTGCGCAAGGTCAGGGAGGACGAGGAGCAGGTCATTCTGGTCGCGCCGTACTGGCCCGCCTGGACCTGGTTCTCCGAACTAGTACTCCTCGCGACAGCACCTCCTTGGCCGATTCCCCTGAGGAAGGACCTCCTTTCTCAGGGACGGGGCACCCTATGGCACCCTCGTCCCGATCTTTGGAACCTCCACGTGTGGCTCCTGGACGGGACGAGGCAGGTTTGAGTACCCTACCACCAGCGGTGGCGGCTACCATCACTTCCGCTAGAGCGTCGTCCACAAGACACGTCTATGCGTTGAAGTGGAACCTCTTCGTCAACTGGTGCTCTTCTCACCGAGAAGACCCCCGGAGATGTTCGATTAGTGTCGTGCTTTCCTTCCTTCAAGATAGGCTGGAGCGAAGGCTGTCTCCCTCCACCCCTAAGGTCTATGTTGCCGCTATTGCCGCACACCATGACCCGGTCGAAGGTAAGTCTGTTGGGAGGCACGACCTGATCGTCAGGTTCCTGAGAGGAGCGAGGAGACTGAATCCTCCTCGCCCTCCTCTCGTTCCCTCTTGGGACCTCTCAGTGGTTCTAACCGCCCTGCAGAGTGCTCCCTTTGAGCCTTTGCAATCAGTGGAGCTTAGTTCCTGTCTATGAAGACAGCGCTCCTGGTTGCATTGGCCTCCATCAAGAGGGTAGGGGACCTGCACGCATTCTCCGTTGACGAAGCGTGCCTGGAATTTGGGCCGGCTTACTCTCACGTGATCCTGAGACCCCGGCTCGGATATGTGCCCAAGGTTCCTACCACTCCCTTCCGGGACCAGGTGGTGAACCTGCAAGCGCTGCCCCTGGAGGAGGCAGACCCAGCCTTGGCACTGCTCTGTCCAGTACGCGCTCTCTGCGCCTATGTAGACAGAACGAAGTGTTTCAGGACCTCAGACCAGCTCTTTGTCTGTTATGGTGGGAAGCTGAAGGGGAAGGCTCTCTCCAAGCAAAGGTTGTCTCACTGGATAGTGGACACCATTGCCTTGACATACCAGCAGCAAGGTCGACCATGCCCCCTTGGTGTGACTGCCCACTCCACCCAGAGTGTGGCGTCCTCTTGGGCTCTAGCTCATGGCGCCTCGCTAGCAGACATCTGCAGAGCTGCAGGCTGGGCAACACCTAACACATTCGCCAGATTCTACAATCTCCGAGTGGAGCCAGTGTCCTCTCATGTACTCGCTTAAACCAGCTAGTACTGGACCCGCTCAGGTGTCTTCGCTTGCTCGCCATTCCACTCCACGGACTGGATACGTGCGATATTCTCCTCAGGTGAGCTTCCCCGAAAGCCCTGAGTTCCTCCAGCACTCCTGACGTCGGCGCCAGTGTCTATTGCCTGCGCGTCGGCTAGGTGCCTCCCGTGTGCATGGTCCCTCCTCTGAGCGACCCCCACATGTGTATTTCCACTGTAAGCCTCTCTGAGCATGTGTCTTCCCCTTGGCAAGCCACCTTGCCACCCCTGGGGTTGAAATATTCCACCTGTGGCTGGACACCCCAGTGTTCTCCATATGCATCCCTCTGGGTCATATGTGTACTTTCTAAGTCCCCCCCTCTGGGTTGGCAATAATTGCATATTTCCTCTAAGCTATGGGATATGCTCCCCAGTGTACCTTGGTATTCCTGTGCTAAATAGGAGTCCTTCATCCGTGCCAGTCTCACGACAAGGATCTCAGATTTACGCAGGGCACTGGAAGACAGCCGAGAAGGTGGCGTGATTAGACTGGTAACCCCATTCGTCGTCATCCGACGTAACTCGGAGTGACAACGAAAGGGAACGTCTTGGTTACGTATGTAACCCTCGTTTCCTGAGTAGGGAACGGAGACGTTACGTCTGCCTGCCACTTTCCGCTGTACCGCGGGGATCGCCTGAGCTCAGTCTTGGCTCCTCAGCGAAGAAACATATCTGCTTGTTGCCGGCTTCCTCCTTTTATTCCCACGAGGTGGGGTGGAGTTACGCCATGCAAATTCCGCAGACCCATGGCATTTCTTTGCCATTGGCTCGTTTTGTAATACTCGAAGTCGATAGGTGTTCTAAGCGAAACCCCATTCGTCGTCATCCGACGTAACGACTCCGTTCCCTACTCAGGGAACGAGGGTTACATACGTAACCGAGACGTTTTCTCTCTAACCTTTTTTAATCTAATTGGTGCAACAATTTCTAGTGTACTAGAGAAAATGGTGCTCAAACTACTAGTAATTTCCTCTAGTTCATCTGTTTGTTTGGGTTCACTGAGCAGCTGAGATAGATCTGGTAAGCTATTTGAGAATCTATCTATAGTGGTTGGAAGGATTGTTCTGCCTGGTCGGTAACGTGGCGCAACATGACAAATTTGAGCAGTACGTATTATGCAAGTTATCATGTAATGATCAGTGACATCATCACTTTGCGGTACAATATCTATATCGGTTGGATTGGTTCCATATGATATAATTAAATCTAGTGTATGATTTAGACGATGAGTGGTACCACTGACGTTTTGCTTGACCCCAAAAGAGTTTAATAAATCTGTAAACACAGCCCCTAACGCATCATTTGTGCTATCTACGTGTATGTTAAAATCTCCAACAATTATTGCTTTATCAACATTGACCAATAGATCTGAGAGGAAGTCTGCAAACTCTTTTATGAAATCAGCATAGGGCCCTGGAGGTCTATATACAGTAGCCAAGGCTAGAGATAATAGGGATTTCTTTCTTACATCTAAGAGCGTAACATTTAGCACAAGTACTTCAAACAAATTAAACCCGTGACCTGTTTTCTGAGTAACATTTAGAATATCTCTATAGATTGTTGCAACACCGCCGCCACGACGGATCAGACGGGGCGCATGCTTATAACAGTATCCTGGTGGGGTAGACTCATTTAGACCAAAATAATCATTTGGTTTAAACCCGGTTTCAGTAAGGCAAAGTACATCGAAACTATTATCTGTGACCATTTCATTTACAATAACCGCCTTAGGTGTGAGCGATCTAATGTTTAGAAGACCTAGCTTTAGAAATTGTTTTTGTTCACTGATATTGAGATTTTCTGGTTTAATTGAAATAAGATTTTTCCTAGATCCTACAGTAGATTTATTGTTTGGCCTCACTAAACGAGGAATAGACACAGTTTCTTTATAATGCTCTACACTACTTATATCAATTAAGTTGGGACAGCAAAGACTGTGATTTGGACTTTGACTTACTAGTCATATGGTGTGTAACGATTCTGTAACGTAATAACGTAATGATTCTGCTGGGGTGCAGGCCATCAGCACGGTAGAGCCTAGGTCGCTCCCAGAACAGATTCCAATTATTTAGAAAAAACAGTTTCTGTTCATTACACAATGACATTAACCATTCATTTAGTGCAAACAATCTACTGAAGAAGAAGACTGGAGTAATGATGCTGAAAATTCAACTTTAAAATCACAGGAATAAATAATATATTAAAATATATTAAAATCGAAAACATGTATTTTAAATTGTAATAATATTTCACTATATTACTGTTTTTTGTTGTATTTTTAATTAAATAAATACAGCATTGGTGAACATAAGTGACTTCTTTTAAAAACATTAAAAATTGCACCGACCCCAAACTTTTGAACGGCAGTGTATATATATAATACAAATATAAATGAAAGTCAAAAGCACATTTTTAGTACATAGTCATTCCTGGAGACAAATCCTGTTCAAATTGGCTATATGGGCTATTCTACAGAATCTGTTTAAAGTTAGAGTTGGAAACATCTTGAAAAGAAAATTGTCTTTTCCCATAAATTTCTTATAAAGTATTCTTTTTAAAAGTAGGCCAATACATTTTATCATACATATTTTAAAGTTAAGGATTCATTAGTTTGATATAGCTCATAGCCTCTCTCTTCCTCCACCTCTGTATGTTCTGAAGGGCCCTGGATGGGGTGCTGCTGCCTACATCTAGGTTGTCTTACTGTAGGCCTACCGTCTTTTAAGTGGTGATTTGGTAAGAAGAAACTTTGCCGACCAATAACTCTGCTGATAGATTGCAATAGAATGAATTGACAGTCATGCAGTAAATTGATCAATTATCTTAAGATAAAATATCAACAAGCAAATCTCGTTGAAAATTGCAAATCTCTTTTTCTCCTGAACTCAACCGCTCGAGACACCGATTAAAAGCATGGGCAAATATTAGGCTAAATTTTAGTGCAAGTTTTATGTAGACTTTTTTTTGTTGCGTTGGGTTATTATTTTTGTTCCCATAATGAGCTACATTTTAATGTTTAGACTAATGGCAGTGAAGATTGCTTGTAGCCTAATAATTCAATGTTGTGCTCTAAACTGCAGAAAGCAGTCTGAGTTCAAAGAAAAACAACTCTCAGAAGATAACTCATCAACATATAGGTAGCTTTCACCGACGTTTTTTTTATTTTAATTTTTTTATTTGCTTATAAAACAACCAAATAACAAATATAAGGATAATTGAACACTTACAACAAAGAAGCAATGGATGACAGCATAAATAAAATAAAGGAAGACAGTAAATACGAATTAAGTATGAAAATAGCTTTCACTGACGTGACCGCGGAGTGGAAACATTTAGTACGTCGCCATGCGCACTTACTAGACTGTTTCTTTCAAGGGTTTAATGCTGAGGAGGACTCTAGCCTATACAAGCACGCCTCACTGTAAAACCCAGCAAGTTAAGCTAACTCATTTCATTTGAGGAAACCGATTGCCTCAATTCAATTAAGTTTATAAAAAACTTATTTGAATAGTTAAAAAAATAGTTATGAGTACTCTGAAATTATTTCAGTTGAGTTCACTAAAAGTAGATATACATTGCAGTCAAGAAATTAAGTGATTATTCAGCATTACTGATGAACACCTGCTGTTAACAAGCAGAATCAATGAAGGAAAGAGGAGCACAAGAACTCCAACTGACTTCCAACCACAGCCTTAGATGAAATCAACTGAAGATAAAAGATGTTTAAATCTCTGAAGATCTCAGCAGAGGAGGATTAAACAACTCCACAAACAGCATTACAAGCTTCACTCATTACTAACCAAGTTTGACTTTTGTCATGCGTCTACAGAAATTGTTATTGAGAATGAACAGAGGTTTAGATGATGAGGATGATGATGTATTGTTTAATTTAAAGAAACCATGATAGTGGTCGGTGTTTACTTTAGTTGGGCTCCTGACCCTTGACTTTATTACACCAGTTTTTCCTCTGGCTGCTGTAACTGAGTGTTTAAATAACACATTTGTTACGGCACAAAAGCCAAAAGAAAATATGAGAATGTGGTTGTGACTAGATGATGAAAATCAGCGTTTCTGTAGTTCTAATGAGACATAAGAAAACTACTAATTTGACTTGCTTTACGGCAAGCGTTACAATTGCTACAATTGCTCGTTTGTGATGTCGCAATACATCATACTTTCATAAAATCATGCATCATACTCTACCTTGTCTGGCCATTGTTGATTCCAAAGCTGGTGTTGGATAAACATAGAGCATGTGTGTGCGCGTGCGACAGTAGGCTGCGGTAGGCTAAATTATTTACGACAGCGGTAATGGACAATTCCGCTTCCAACCTGTAGGGTGACCGCAGAGGAAAAGTCACTTGGTGCTTTAATCAGAGATTAGACTCTGAATGAGATCAGTGAATCAAGTCACAAAATGATTGATTGTCATCATCAATCCTCAACCCGATCATACTTTTGTGCCATAACAAATGAGTTTTATAAACACTCAATAGCGGCCATCATGGTGACCTTGAACGAAAATCAAAGCATCAGCTTCTAAACCTCTGTTAATTCTAATAAGAACTAGACGAATGGCATTAATAAAAGTCAAACTGGTTAATAATAAGTGAAGCTTGTAATGCTGTTTGTGGAGTTGTTTAATCCTCCTCTGCTGAGATCTTCAGAGATTTAACATCTTTTATCTTCAGTTGATTTCATCTAAGACTGTAGCTGGAAGTCAGTTGTAGTTCTTGTTTTTCTCTTTCCTTCAGTGATTCTGCTTGTTAACAGCAGCTGGTCATCACTAATCCTCAATCATCACTTAATTAATTCCTTATTAATACAATGATTATTCAATTATCATTCTGGGATCTAGAATTGTTCTATAGCTCATTCAGTTTGACTACTGTCAGACTACAGTTTCAGTCATTCAAGTTTCAGTAATATGTGAGTGCAGTGAACTCAATTTTATTTAGTACATATTTTCTATAATAGCAGCCTTCCATTTGAGAAGCGCCTTATAGATGTTTGTCAATAGAGGGCGCTAGACACAAAGGAATACAAATAAACTTGTCACACAACTTCAGCACTGCAGAACGTGTCATGTAGCATACACTTGGAAGAGGGGAACAGTTGAAACATGTTGAAAAACCTGACCAATGACCAATGATTTTTGCTCCACACATGCATGTCCTCTTCAACTGGGACAAATTTAAAGGACGCAGGGTTCTCTAATCTTTTAACAAAGTGGGTCTGTGTCTCTGTCTCTTACCATCCCACATGGAAAGAAACTATATGAGGATATATGCACATATATGAAACCTATATGCAGTTTATATGCACATATATGCTGCATATATTTCCAGCATATATGCACATATATGCTAATATATATGCACATATATGCGTATATATGGCACATATAGGCAAAACTGAGGTGCATATATGTGCATATACAGGCCATATATGTGTCTCCTGTATTGCTTCTTTATATCCACATATAAGCCCTATATGTGCATACATGTCTCCTAGCTCATGGCAGGATCTGGTCATTTTGTAGCTCATACCTCACTTTGGCAACTGTCATACATGATGCCTAGCTCATATTTTCTATTATCAAGGCAATAAGAACTAAATAAAAAAAGAAATTATGCAAGAACTGTATGTTTGAACATGTGAAATTGGTATCACACGTAATTGGCATGTTATGGAATTTAATTATGGCAATTAAGTGAGAGGAGATGGAAAGCTATGTGAAAGCTACATTTACAAGGTCAATTCTCTCTTGTATGAAGATAGTGGAAAAGAAGGAACTTACAAAATGGTTTGTGGTTTTTTTATTTTGTCAATCAAGCCCTTTTTTCAATTTCAAGTCACTTCCAGATTCACATTACAGCATCCACACATTCACTGTTACATCCACCAAATGCAATGCAAAATGCAATGTTTTCTGTATTGTCTTGATGCAGTTTCTAGATGAATATGGCTGAAAGGTCATTACAGTCTAAATGTAGCAACAACAAAAAAGAACATAGAACATACATTCAAGTAATCATCATCATCATCATCATCATCCCATCTCTGAGCATTTCACTGTGGTTAATGAGTTTGAAGACAAGCATGTATTTTGAGTCTGTAAAGTTTTTAAAAAATCGAAAAGCCCAAAGATCTGTATCTCTGCTAAATGGATTTAATGTATGTTTGCGATGCCATTTATCTTTTTTTTCTTTTCTTTTATTTAATTGTTGTCCAAATTATTGTTGTTTCAAGTTATACTTATCAAATGTGAAAATGTGTAAAAGAAATGTGTCAAGGAAGGACTTCATATCAAACTCTGTAATTTTGAAAAAAATTCAGCGACAGCGACACAAATTGAGTTATGTTAGTAAATAATCTTCTTTTGTTTTTTAATTAATACATTTATTTATTTTGTATTGCAAATGAAAGGATACAAGACAATCACAGTGAGAAAGAGAAATTTTACATTTTGTCAATATAAAAAATTAAAGGTGCTTTACATCAGACTCAATGATATTATTTATTTTAGAAACCTTTGAGTTTAAAGGTTTTGAAATTTTCTTAAAAGAAGAAAAAAGGGACTTTATATCAGAGGAGAATATTCTTAAATCAAGATCATTGAATGGTTCTGTCTTTATAAGGATGAATCTTGCCCAGAAGACAAAGTAATAATACCGTATAATCAAGATTTTTATCGTTAGAATGAAAATCTGACAAAAAATTATAGATTCTTTCATTTGTGTGTTAAATAATCTGCTAAAGTTATTGTTGTTTAGCAATGATGCAACATTTATTATTTATTAACAATTAGCTTGGTATAGGTAGCCTATCAATTCATTTCTATATCAATGGATGGGTCTATAATTTATTTCGAGAGACAAAAAGTACTTGACGGTCAGGTTTATGTTCTATCTGGCTTAAACTCAGCTATACCACGTTTAGGTTTAGTTGCCCCTAGTCTTCTCTACTCACTTTAAAATGCATTTTCTTTTTAATTTTCTTTTGTTGCCTGTCTTTAGCTTGTCTGAGATCGCCTCTTCTGGTAAGACCCTGTTTACTCACACTAAAGCATACTCCACATGGTTTCTGGGGCAACATTACAGTAGATATTGGAAATATCTGAACTTGTTTTTTTACAGTCTATGATGTGAACACACAAAAGACACATTTATAATAGGCATGTATACATGTATGTAAATCTCTCTCTAAGTAAAGAGTTGAACTGCACACTCACTCAAATATTTTGATTATTTCCAACATAGTTTTTTAAAATAGCTTACTGGTCTGGACTAAAATGTAGGGTATGTGCCCTTAATGTGGGTTTTATCATACTCTGTCTTTACCAAATTCTTTTTAACTTGCATCTCATAAAGGTGTGTTTGCTTTAGCTATAAGAAAATGAAAATCTATCTCTAAACTTATAAACACTCATTATTTTTTCATGACTTACAAAATAAACAACTTACAGAGACATACATGGACATGGTTTTAATGTCATTTTCAATTTTCTCTGCACAGTCCATCATTGGTGGCCAAAAGAAATCAAAGTGGGTTGACACTTTTTTCACTATTGTTCCATCAATAAGTGCTTGTGCCACTGTACTTTGAAGATCAGGAGCAAATTGATGCAATCCACACACACACACACACACACGCACGCACGCACGCACGCACGCACGCACGCACGCACGCGCACACACACACACACACACACACACACACACACACACACACACAAACAAACGATAAAATCACCATGGATGTCCTTTTAAAAAATAGTTAAAGAAGAGGGGTAAACCATAGGGGAGTCATCATAATTCATAAATGTCAATAAAAAAAATTGTGAACAACAGTATTGTGTCTTTCTTTTAAATGGCCCTTGGAATTTTAGAAAAGGTATAAATTGTGTTTGTCTTCATAAAATGCTGTGTAGGATACTGTTTTGTAGCTGTACAAAACATTAACGACCAATAGAGAATGGTACTACAGCTAATCAAGGATCCATATAATTACACGGTACTGTATGTCTAATGGGCTAAATTTGGTTAATACCTGAATGTAACTATAAATTCACAACAACATATTGCACTCAGTCTTCCATATAAAAACCTATGGTGAATAGGCCTATAACTGCATTAGGTCATATACTTTTCATAACATAGTTGATCCAACTGTGTATTTTTAAATTTTCAATTCACAAAAACACATAGTCTTCTGTAGGCTGAGTGAAGAGAGTGAAGCCCAACTGAATAGCTAAAGACATTTTAATCCGTGCAGATCTAAACTGTAACGTTTATATTTAAATGAACAAAAAACAAACAAAAAAATGTCTATGTACTGGTTATTCACGTGTAAGAGTCGATTTATGTTATTTTGAAGTATATTCCCCTACTGGACGCATCAGGAACAACAGGGGCGTAAAACTGTCAGGGGCGTAAAACTGTCAGGGGCGTATATCTGCCGGCTCCAGGTCTGCAGCCTCCCCATATAGGTAAAAATTGCGATATCAGCGTTGGAGATCTGCTATGTCCTACTTATCATCAATCGTAAGTATTCCTAATTTTAATATTTATTAGCAGGGTTTTTTTCTGGAGATGGATATTACGGTGGCAGAGAAGTATAAACTTAGAAATTGTATGGGCTGAAAGTTTAATACGTGTTTGGCAAAATAAATGCTATGTTGTTAGCTGGTGGTGTTGGTGCTCATATAGCCGTTGATAAGATTCAAATTAGAATTATATTTATTTGTCTCTTTCTGGAGAAATTCGTAGAGGGTTCACAAAAGTCATGGCCTAGAGAATATAATTCATGAGTAAGTTAACTTAACGTTACATACACTCCTCTGCCTTCAACGGCTCAAGAAGGCAATCGGCTCCAGAAAAAAAACTTGGGGAATTTGAATTTGGGAGAAATATATATATTTTTTAATTGCGTTCACAACCAGGTTTTCTCTGCAGAGCCTTATGAATGGGCTTTGGAGGGTTGTAAGTTAGCTTGCGTTCACAGCTGCAGGAAATGTCTTTCGAAGAGTAACGTTAACGTTAGAGTTGCTGGGTGCTATTTTGATTTAGTGATTGTAATTGTTTTTTCTTTATACAACCTCTTTCTAGAAATCCCTCAAATGAAAAGTGACCTCGCCATTATTGCTCAAAAGGTAAGTTCCTCTGATTTTCATTGCTTTTTAAAATTGTTTCTCAATCAGAGCTGTAGAGACTTGTGATGTTGGGCTGATTGATAGTGTTACTAATTTGATGTATTTGCACTTTAATTTATTGAAGAGAATAACTATATTTTTCTTCTATGAACAAGACTGGAAGGAGTCCTGTGGAGGATCTAGATTCCCCTTTCTCGACTTTTGGAGAAGTGCAACCGGTGAGTAACCCCCTTGCATTTTTATTTATTTATTTAGTTTACTTGTTACTCAAACAGAGCTATATGGATTTTTATGATGTTTGGCTGATTACTTTGCATGTAACTTTAATTTATTGACATTATTAATGTTTTCCAAGCCCCCCCTGTAAATAAGAATCTATAGTGGCTTGCTTCGATGAATACAAATTGTTGTAGAGTTTTACTAAGTTTCTTTCTTCTCCAAGACTCCAGAGAGGAGACCGAGCCATTTAAAGAGAGTCCCATGGTGACTGAGCGCTTTCGAGAGACACCACAGGTGTGTGTAACCCTTTTATACCTCAGATTTTTCTGTACTTATTTTACTTAAGGCTCCAACTGAGCTATAGGGATTTTATGTTGGGATAGTTGGTGGTAATATGTAATTTACTTGCCCCATATGCTTACAATTGTTGAAGTTTTACAATTGTTGAGTTTAACAATGTTTTTCTTCTCTAACAAGACTGCAGCAACAGCTGAGACATCAGCGAAAACGCAGGTGAGTAACATTATTTAGTGAAGATGGGTATAAACTGTGTGCTTGTAGGAGCCAATTAGTGTTATACGAGACAATCATCCTTTCCTCCTGCCCCCCTTCGCTCCCCTCCACCCACTGTTTTCTCCTTCCCTACTCTCCATCCAACCTCCTCCTTCCCCCCACCCTGTCCTCTCCTTTAATAACGTTTAGGGCAATGATTAATTTGTTTCATATCTTTATCATTAATCTGCATTTATACATCATAACCTATTAACTATTGGGAATTTATTAACTATCAATATGAAACATAATAACCTTTCTAAAAGTTGCCAATAAATGAATATTGTGATGTGAAATTATTTTTCACATTGATGTTATAAAGGGGTGTTTTGCCAGGCAGAACCTCTGCTACTGCCATGGTGTGGAATCTGCTGCTGGGCACATGGTGTGGAATCTGCTGCTGACGTGTTTACATGACGCATTTTTTATTATGATCAGCCCTTTATCCAAAACATGTCCAATCGCAGCTGTACTGTAAGCACTTTGGGTTCCTGATGAAGCACTATATTATTATTATTATTATTATTATACTGTCTTATTATTTTTGTCTTCTCTAGATGCTACATTGAAGAAGTGGCCGGCAACCAGCCGAGGACAGATAGGCACATCTATCAATATCGAAGCTCACAGAGCTGAGAAGATCAACAAGATAAATTGGGTTTTTTTCTGTTCAGTTTTTTTGTCTTATTTTTGTTCTTGTAATATTTGATTATTCTTAAGTAAATAAATAATTAAAATGTCTACATCTTGGGCTATTATTTATTTTGCCTAGTAGCTATGGATTTTAATAATTATACTAATAGGTAATATATAGCTACATATATGTTTTAATATAGGTTTTGATATAGGATTTTAATATATGTG
The DNA here is from genome assembly GCF_051911475.1 of Siphateles boraxobius. NCBI lineage: Eukaryota > Metazoa > Chordata > Actinopteri > Cypriniformes > Leuciscidae > Siphateles > Siphateles boraxobius. The sequence continues at coordinate 415,282 of NW_027508705.1, read as the reverse complement.
ACATATATAAAATTGGCCATTTTCCTATATTATACGTCCATTTATGTACAGATATATACGTGCATATATGTACAGATATATACGTGCATATACGTACACATATATACGTGCATATATGTACCTATATAGGTACATATATGCATGTATATAGGTACATATATGCACGTATACATGCATTTATATAGGTACATATATGCACCTATATAGGTACATATATGCACGTATATATGTGTACATATATGCACGCATATATGTGTACATATATGCACGTATATATGTGTACATATATGCACGTATATATGTGTACATATATGCACGTATAATATAGGAAAATGGCCAATTTTATATATGTCACATATATTAAAATCCTATATCAAAACCTATATTAAAACATATATGTTTATATAGGTTCTTTCCATGTGGGATTGGAAAAAGGTAATGGCTAACTTGGATCACATGAGTCACCTCATCCTATCAATGGCAGTGACATCAGTGGCCAGTGTTCTTTTATGACAGTCAGTTATGTTCACGTTACTAAGGTCAGGTCAGGTTATACCTGCCACTGGTAACCATGTAACCCTGTGCCACCTGCCTCATGCAGAGAAGGACAACTCTGCCAAAAACCTCCGCTGCCTTGCGGCTATATCTCTTCCTGGGAAAAGGCTTCAGGAGTAAACCTTGAGGAAAAATCTGGAGCTGGAGTCCCATAGGCAGCGTGTGGTTGAACGCAATATCACTCTGGCAACTCCTGCGACGGCGCTGGTCCCAAACTGTATCGGTTCTGCCGCTCCGTTGGATCAATCAGTGCCGTGGAGAAGGGGGGACCCACTACTTGGGCAACAGCTGGTCTTCCATATTACCTTGCCCTGGCTTGCACCCTGGAGAGGACACTCCAGCTTCGCTTCACAGCGTCGAAACAACACGGGAAGCAGCAGTCTACCGGTTATAAGCTAAATGCTCGTTTGGCGTAGAGTGTGGCGCCAGGGGTTGCTTCCGACGGTGGGAGAGATCTTTGTATCTCATTGGACAGCTACCGCCCGCCTCAAGCTGGGCAGTCCTCAGCCAATAAGGTGCTGTCCCGCCACGGTCTGCCTTCCTCATTGGGTGCATGGGGATAAGGAAACCCGACAAGCAGACCGAAATTTCTGCACCAAGCAATTACAAAAGAAAAAAACAAAAAGAAGAGACCAGTCCTTAATCTGGGATGTTGGAATGTTCGCACCATGACAACTGGACTTGATGACCTCTTGAACATCAGTGACGTAAGAAAGACAGCGATCATTAACAACGAGCTACTGAGACTGAAGGTAGATATAGCTGCTCTGCAAGAAACACGCCTGGCTGAATCAGGATCTTTGAAGGAAAAGGATTACACCTTCTTCTGGCAAGGAAAGAGCGCCGAGGAACGCAGAGAGCACGGAGTAGGGTTTGCAGTGAGGAACACTTTGCTGGAGATGGTTGAACCAAGTGACAAGGGGTCAGAACGCATGCTGACTCTTCGCCTCCATACATCTGAGGGACCAGTTACACTTATCAGCGCCTATGCCCCAACCTTGACCTCCACACCTGAGGCAAAAGACGAGTTCTACACCAACCTGAATGACGCCATAAAAAACATCCACAGCAGCGAACACCTCGTCCTCCTTGGCGACTTCAACGCCAGAGTAGGTGCAGACCATAATTCTTGGCCTTCCTGCTTGGGTTCCTTTGGAGTTGGCAAGATTAACGAGAACGGGCAGCGCCTGTTGGAGCTTTGCTCTTATCATGGCCTCTGCGTGACCAACACCTATTTCCAGACGAAGCCACAACACAGAGTGTCATGGCGACACCCTCGATCCAAGCATTGGCACCAGCTCGACATGGTCATCACCAGACGTACAAGCCTTAAGTATGTGCTTCTCGCCCGCTCATTCCATAGTGCTGACTGTGACTCTGATCACTCACTGGTGTGCTGCAAAATCAAGCTGCTACCAAAGAAACTCTACCGCTCCAAACAAGTAGGGAAGCCACGCATTGACACAACTAAGATGCAACATTCAGAGAGGCTTGAGGAATTCACAAAGTCTCTTGGGGATGCTCTGTCTGCAGGCTACCCATGCAACACCGCATCCGCATCATGGAACCTCCTGTGCGAGGCAATTCAGAAATCAGCTCTTGCTACCGATGGGAGAAAGACCTTCAAGAACTGTGACTGGTTTGATGCCAAGTCTGCGGAGTTGATCCCTGTTATTGAAGCGAAGCGTGCTGCCCTGGCTGAATATAAACGCTCACCAGGTGGGAAAAACCTTCAAGCACTTAGATCAGCCAGGAGCAAAGTACAGAAGACCGCAAGAAAATGCGCAAACGAGTACTGGCAGGGGCTCAGTCACGTCATTCAGAAGGCAGCAGCAACAGGTAACATCAGGGGCATTTACGAGGGCATCAAGAAAGCTCTCGGACCAACTCAGAGCAAAACTGCATCCCTGAAAACCAGCTGCGGAAAGGTGATCACCGACAAAACCAAGCAGATGGAGAGATGGGTGGAATACTATTCAGAGCTCTACTCCAGAGAGAACATTGTTGTCAACTCAGCACTGGACGCCATCGATCCTCTGCCCACCATGGAGGAGTTAGACGCTGAACCAACACTGGCAGAACTCAGCAAGGCCATCAACAGCTTAGCCTGCGGCAAAGCCCCTGGGAATGATGGCATCACCCCAGACCTGATCAGGCACTGCAAGGCCACCCTTTTGCAGCCTCTATTTAACATCCTTTGTCAGTGTTGGAGTGAAGGCGGTGTTCCGCAAGACATGATAGACGCCAAAATCGTCACCCTTTACAAAAACAAAGGCGCTAGGAGTGACTGCAACAACTACAGAGGCATCTCCCTCTTGTGCATTGTGGGAAAACTGTATGCTAGAGTGCTGTTAATGCGACTTCAACAGCTGGCAGAACGCGTCTACCCCGAGTCCCAATGTGGCTTTCGAGCAGATCGTTCTACAGTGGACATGATCTTCTCCCTTCGCCAACTACAGGAGAAGTGTAGGGAACAGCAGAAGCCCCTTTACGTCGCCTTCATAGATCTGACCAAGGCTTTCGACCTAGTTAGCCGGGAAGGGCTCTTCAACATCCTCCTGAAGATTGGATGCCCCCCGAAGCTTCATAGCATGATCAGATCTTTTCACGACGGTATGAAGGCAACCATCCAGTACGATGGCAGCATGTCTGAACCATTTGACATCAAAAGCGGCGTGAAGCAAGGTTGTGTCCTTGCCCCAACCCTCTTCGGAATCCTCTTCTCCCTTCTCCTAAAACATGCTTTTGGGAATTCAACCGAAGGGGTGTACATGCACACAAGATCAGACGGCAAACTCTACAACATCGCAAGACTCAGAGCAAAAACCAAGGTGCGCGAGATCATCATTAGAGACATGCTCTTTGCCGATGACGCAGCAGTCAGCTCTCACACTGAACAAGATCTACAGTGTCTGATGGGCAGATTCTCCAGGGCCTGTAAAGACTTCGGTTTAACTATCAACCTGAAGAAGACGAATGTGCTGGGCCAAGATGTGGACACACCACCTATCATTACCATCGACAATTACGAACTTGAAGTGGTCCACCAGTTCACCTACCTGGGTTCCACCATCAGCGACAACTTGTCCTTAGATGTCGAAATCAGCAAACGTATCGGCAAGGCTACAACAACTCTAGGACGACTGACCACTCGCGTCTGGGAAAACCCCAAGCTGACCACCCAAACCAAGATGGCAGTGTACAAAGCCTGCATAGTCAGCACCCTCCTGTACGGGAGTGAATCCTGGACAACATATGCCAAGCAAGAGCAAAAGCTGAACAGCTACCACATGCGATGTCTTCGCCGCATCCTTGATATCAGCTGGAACGACAAAGTGCCCAACGCCCAGGTGCTCGCCCGTGCCGGCCTCCCCACCATGTACACGCTGCTCAGACAACACAGACTGCGCTGGCTTGGCCACATGCGCCGTATGGAAGATGGGCGGATCCCCAAGGACATCCTCTATGGTGAACTCGCATACAGCAAAAGAACCAAAGGTCGCCCCCAGTTGAGATACAAAGATGTCTGCAAGCGAGACATGAAAGCCTTGGACATCAATACAGATATCTGGGAGGACATTGCAGCTAACCGCAGCAGCTGGCGCTGTATGCTCAAGAAACAGCTAAATACAGGCGAGGAGAAGATCTTGAAGCTAGCAGAGGAGAGAAGAACTAGTCGGAAGACACGCACACACGGACATCAAGCCACGACCAACTACATCTGCACTTTGTGCAGCAGAGACTGTCATTCTCGCATTGGACTCACCAGCCACCGACGATGCTGTTTTAGTCGCAACACTACGAACTCTTAGGGCGCAATACCCATGGTCGACAAACGAACGAAGGAGGCCTACTATGTTCACGTTACTCAGTTTCTTGCGGATTAGATTAGCTCGTTTGTCTTGTGAATAATGTTCTATAGTGGTTGTCATAATATTAGTAAACGTACAGGACTGTATGTTAGTGGAATGTGCTTTACTGAGCGGTAAAAAGAGCGTGCATGTTTGCTGCTTATGTTCACTACAGTGCGCATAAAACCACATTTGGATTAGATTTGAATCTGTTAATTAAGAACAGCTTTATTGGGTATACATACAGTGATACTATCCTCTAGAAGTGTAACTATAATTTAGTTGTTGAAATCTGGAGACCCATAGAAAGAATACATTTTTATTCAAATCTTCATATTGTTTACTCTCATTCATTAAAAAGCGTTAGGCTATATAATAAGCCTAGGCTAAACAGCAGTAATACATCATTGCAATTCAAGACTAATTATTTTTTTGAAACTTGGAAGCCATAGAGAGAACACATCATTATTTTTTTTCATTAAACAACAACAACAACATAATACAATATAAATTATTCATTTTTTTCTTTATTCATTAAAATGCATTCAGCATCATAGTGCATGGCAGCCAGTCAGTCATTCAAGTCTTATAATTGGTAAAACCTGAAAGCCAAAGACAATAACGATATTGTTTATTTTCTTTAGACATAATACTATATCACTCAATATTACACAATTCCTATTATTAAATAACTAGGCTACTACACATTTGCTAGTGGTAAATTGTTGGTTAGGCTAATTTAGAGCATTAAAGATGAGTGTTTCAACTGACATTGGTATTGGAACAAAACTTGTGTTTATGAACTAACTGTGGAAAATATAAACGATTTATATGTATTATTGACAATAATTTATTTAGTAGACAAATAAAAGAAGTATCACATGAAAAAAATTACATGTTTTTAACTTCTAGTTTTTGCATGGAAATGTAAAAGGAACAAATTGTTCCAACTGTACACGGTGTACCCTACTTTATTTCCCTCACAGCAGGATTCCAGTTACTCTGTGATTTCATCTATATTACCCTCCCCATGAAAATGAATGTAGGAAAATCTGATTCACTATTGTCTCAAAATAACACAAAACTGTTTTATAACCTCAACAGGATTTGTCTCAGAAGGCTTTGTCATTGTACTTTGTTCAGTTTCCCACCCCTGCTGTTCAAATGTAGTATGACATGCTTGAAATAAGGCAAGGACACCCTTTTGCATAACCCCATAATAGTTTAAGATAAACTTAAAGGGACAATATGTAAGAATTTTGTATCAAAATATCCAAAAACTTCTTGCACAGTGTTATATATTTCTTTCGATTCTGTACTTCCAATATCCTAAATGTTTCCAAGAATTTGTAAATTCAGAGAAATTCACAATTTTAAAAAGTTCCCGTCCATGATCACTTGTCGCCTGTCCATGACGTAATATCCACGCTTGTATTGCCATAGTGACCATGAAGACAGACGTAGACAACTGCATGGTGCGTAACGTCCAGCGGCACGCTCACGCTCAAACGCTGTTGTTGTTTCGTTCAAACATTATGGCAGCCTGACAAGCCAGACTCACCCAAGATGTTGGGTCTGGGAACACACCATTGGCAGGGCTCAATCTGAGGGGCAGGATAAAGGGTTGTCTTTCAAATTCCCTGTGCGCGCAATAGGATAGCGCTGCAACCAACCAGAGCAATGAAGAAGGTGACGTAGTCAGAGCGACGGACTTCAGTGCCGTTCTTTGTTCTTTTCTCAAAGAAAAGCTTCACTCCAAGTCTTCCAGAGTCGTGGCCAAAGCCGATTTGAAAGACCGCTGTTCGCCAGCAGCACCAGCCATCTTCTTTGTTTTCAAGTAGCAGGGAATTCATGCGGAACCGTCACAGCTCTGCCGTCATTATGTTAAGCCCGCCCACCGACTCTAAACATGATGTGATTGGCCTGACTAGAGTTTAGTTTTTCCAGCTCGCAAGCCAACGGAGAGTTGCTAGATGACACGGGCTGCAAAATAAAATTTGATGCCGCTATAGGGTGCGTCTAGATTTCTAGGCTTACATTATGGACCATGGCAAGCAGACTTTGGGACAAAAGGAGAACTAAAACTAGGATCAGTATCAGCGTGGGTTTTCCAGATGCCGAGAGCTCCACGTCCGTCATTAACTTGACTTGACAGAGCTTCACGACTTAACAGGGATGCCGCTCTTGCATGTACTTTATTAGACAGGTCAGCAAATGTACATAAAACTAATCAATGTCATATACAGTAGCTCAACATGATGAAATGTTAGAATATGATCAGTATGTTATTTTAATGTTGATCTAGCTTACTGCTAGTCTCATATAGCAAACAAACTATCTCATAGAATAACAATATAACTTTCAACACACTCGAATGCTGTTTAGTATGATAGTGTAAAGTTATACCAAATGAAACAGCGCTGTGTTACCTCACAAGTTTAATTCGTCAAATAAACTGACCTGTGTGAGTAGTAATTCAGCACTTGCGGGTAGTTCGGTAGAATGGCATGTTATTCCCCTTTGTTATTCCACGTGTGGCACTGATATCGGTCTCTTATTAGCAATCGCGCCCTGTTTCATACCACAATCATGTTAAAAACATCAATGTATTCACTCATCTATAAACATTATTATATCCATCAGCATGACAGCAAGTCCCATCATTCCGCTTATCACTGCGTCATCAACCTACGCCTTTGTTATTGTAAGAGGTTAGCGACCCCTAGCGTGGAAAAAAAATGACATATTGTAGTTTAATGCTTTTAATAAAGATGATAAACTGAAGTGTCCAACTTTACCTGTATACATCCTTGATATGTTCTGAAAAGGATGAACTTTATTTGTGGTTATTCTGGTAGGATACCTGTGAGAATAATCATTGCCACCAGTTGCTTAATGTCCCCATGAAATCAACTTCAATTTTTTGTATTGCCAATGTAAAAAAACAAGACTGAAAAGTAAAAAGTTGGTAATTTGCATCCTAAGTTATCTATAAAAGCCTGTAGACCGATTTGTATGTGAAGGACTCGAGCTTGTTTCGCCTGGGGAAATCCAAAGATGTTTACGCTCGCTCCTGAGAGCCTGTCTTCAGGATAGTGTTGAAAGAGCTATTCTGTACTTTAATTTCAATGTGTCATGCAAAGAATAGGGATTCATTCAAACTATAGTTTCACATAGCCTTGAATCACATTCAGTCTCTTGTACGTTACATGTGAAAGAGTACGATCTCAAGCAACATGTTGCTGGCTGCAGTTCACTTAACGGCCACCGGTGTCGCTAATAACAAAGGTTTCTGAATTCTACATATAGCCTCTTTAAATGTTAATATAATTAAAGCATTCAATTCCTATCAAATATTAATGTCAAAAGAATATAGACAAATTGCTGTAAAAAATTCCATGTATATAAATAAACAAAAATTCACAGAATAAAATATTACACAATTTGAATTTGTCAGAAATATTTAATAAAAGTAATTACGTCTCTCGCATTTAGAGTTGAGAGTTCTCTCAGGCAACAGTATGCAGTTTCTCTAAATGACCATTTGCTTTGTTCCATAATGTACAATTTGTTCTGTACAAAACAAAAATGCTAAACTTTGTATAAAAAATATAAGTTAATTTAAAATTGAACTCTAATTAACAAAATAACCATGGTAATAATCAATAATTGTGGCAATAATAATATAATAGGAGCAATAATATTAATAACCATATTAATAGTCTCTAAACATAGTGCATATGAGGGAAAAGACTGGTTGTGGATGATCTTGGTGACTGAGGCGAGCAGTGCTGAAAAGATCCTCTCAACTCCGTAGGTGGGGTTGGTAGCATTACTCCAGAGCGAACACACACACGCGCACACACACACACTCACACGCGCACATGATCAGAAAGTGCATGACTGCCTAAGATAGCACCATTAGAATGAAGCTCAATCTCTCTACTACACAGTGCGCATGTCGCTCGCATGCCGACACAACCCTTGGAAGCCATGTTTAACATTCCCACATCTGATGGTGTACACCTTTGGTACACGTAAAAACTAACAGGCATCTTGAAGCAGTTTGTGACAGTATTGATTACATTCACTCATCAGTCCTGCAGTATTTACAGAAGGCCATCAGTCAGTCAGAGCTCCATCATCGTCTGCAGGGACTACAGGTGCCTCACAGGTCCATACAACAAACAAAGAGTGGAACTGAATTCAGCCATTTGAAACAATGACATTATATGGAGATTTGTTGGGTCATGACTTGAAATTCACTTTAGTCTGCATTCAACAATTTTTGATGTAGCCAAGATTAAATATATCTTCCTCTCTGAAACGTGCAACTGTCAGTGTCAGATGCATTTTTAATTGACCCTTCACTAAGCTCCGCCATCTTGGTTACTGTTACTCGCTCAGACACGCTTTACAGAATGTGCCACAGATTTCAGTAAACCACGTGATTTTAAACGTGCTCATGAAGTGTTAAAGAAGAGTGATGTTGCTATTATTCATCTGATTTTGTGTAAAAGAAATGGATAAATTACACAGTAACACGAGTAAAATCTTTGAAGAATGAACTTCACAAAGTTTATTTAGATTTGGAAAAGGGAAAGTAATCCGTTTATCTCTCTGGTGTCATTATTATAAGTGCTACAGCAACATTTTTGTAGGATTTCAATCAAATTCCTTTTAAGGACGTTTCTCTGGTTATATGGAGGATGCACTAGTTGCTAAAGCAGGATTGGTCAGTAATGTTTTTAAGGCGGGGCATAGTGAAGGGTGTCATTGAAGTCATGGAAGCGTGCAGCATTTTACCTACATGTTCCGTCATTTGTTATTTAGTTATTTGTTGTATCCATTTAAAGTGGGTGGGGTTGTAGTACCTTATATAATAAAAATAATTATTTGAGGCAAATAATTAAAATAGCTTCAGAAACAGAAATAGTTCCATTTTATATGTTAGCATAATAAAGCAACCAGACAGGTTGTGAATATTTTCTTTTTGGACAAATTTTTGGATAACCTGACCTGTCAGAAATATGCTCGCTTACCGTAAAAATCATGACAATAAATATATCTGCAGTCTGTCATCTAGGCTTCATTGTTGTTTTTTTAGTTTACAGTGATTACTTTGTACACACACTGAGTTCCTTTCTTATAGTAATGATGTAAATAGGCCATGTGTATGGAAGCTTGTTTCTGCCACTGAATAAAAAAATAAGTAACGCTATTGCGATTATTCCTCAGAATTGGACTTGATAACTTGCAATTGGGAGTTTATATCTCACAATTCTGAGAAAATAAGTCATAATTGCAGTATATAAACGGAATTGTGAGAGAAAAAAAAGTCAGAATATTGAGATGTAAACTCGCAATTATCTTTTCACAATTTTTTTATTCCGTGGCAGAAACATCATATTTTTTATTTTGACATTTCTTTCCCCCTGAGTTTGACCTATAATGTTGGTAAAGTCATAATTTAGTATTTCAGGACCATTTATCCATCCTATCCAATTCATATAATTAAAAAGAGTTGTTTTGTTGGCATTTTTAAGACCTCGGTTTCTGAACACCCGATAAGTGTGCCGTAGTTGACGTGTAAATGCTGGCAGTTGTATGAGGCATTTTTGAAGCTTAGTTGCAATACACGCTAGGAAGAAGGTTTTGAGTTTTGAAAGTAACAGTGTGTTTTTCAGGTACACTGCAAATATTTGATTCTACATATGACTCAAGAATGCTACGAGCTTCAACGGGTTAAAGCTGAACTTCATATCAGGTTGGAAGATGCTGCAGATTTCAGGGAGGAACACCGTGACTAGTGTGTGACTCCAGTAAGGTTCAGAGTGAGACTTATGCCGTCACAAAAGCTCTTTGCTTTGAAAGGACACGCTGCGGGGGATTTTTGTTTTTTTAACTCCACTCAGAATAGGCTGTATTTCTTCAAGTACTGCAAAACAATATTTGCTCTAAATATTATGTAAAACATCCATCAGACCACCGGAGCGATGGGTTCACCGTGCCTCATGTATTAGCTTCGACTAAACATTCCTTCTGTCTATCTTAAAAAATAAATCCACTCAAGTAGCTTTGCGTATGCTTTTGACCACAGCAGGATAAAAAGTACCATTTTAAACTAGACGAACCGTCTTCTAGTTTCGAGTCACCCAACCAGATCGTAACGCAGGTTCGTATTTAAGGCCTCTTCAAATGTATGACCACGAAAGAAACATAATAATAATCAGGCGAAAAATAATCACCTAAAAGAAAAGATGCAGAAGCAACGTCCTAAGGAAAAGTACTGTCAATAATGATGGCCATTCTGCAGAAGTGATCCCACACAGAACGGACTTGAGTCCAAGCCATCAACGAGGGAGCCCTGATGTCATTCGAGAGTACGCCTCCGTCACCCACTGAGGTAACATTATGTTTTGTTTATTTTTGTGAATGTATCCGTCCCGGCCTGCCCTCTGCACTTCCTCGTGTCTCTGCAGGACGTGGGACTGTCCACAGGAAGTCCAGGGTCTCTGGCAGGGGTGTAGGTGGTGCTGTGGGACAGGTGCCACAGATTTAGTTGTCCACTTTCACTGGCCCGCTGTCTGATGTCTCGCACGGTTCGTCCTCCTCAGTGGAAGCCCATGTAGAGATGTCTTCTCCTCGAACAATTCGTTCCCATTGATCCAGGTTTTCCCTGCATACACAGACAGCTCTTCACAATATTACAGAAAAACAACAACTGTTTGTCCATATTTTGAATGTGGCTGAACAACTGGCTTAATTATGGAAGCCCTTGAACAGCACCATCAAAAAAAAACAAAAAAAAACAAGTCACATTTTTTTTAGATTAAAGTCGAGATAATATTGTGTACAAATACTATCTGTAATTAATTTCTGTAGTAACATCTATAACTACACTGTTGAACCTTCCTTTACACTTTAACCCTCTCTTAACCGTAACCTAACCAGATCACCTAACCTTTTTTTATCAGTATTTGAGGGAGATCTACAACCCTTTTCTCTCTTCCACAAGGATCAGTTGGGGTCCTCTGGTTGATACATTATCCATTATATACATGTTTACTGTTATTATCTTGACAATTCATAATAGAAGACTTATTTGCAGTTTTGAGAACATACAAATTGCTGGACAAAAGTTGTTCAATGATCTTAACAGCTTTAAAACAAATGATATTTACTAAATGTGTTTATAGGAAAGGGTTCAACCATAAATTATGCCATAGAATTTTATTTTTAATTTCTTCTTATTAAAATACTATTTTAAATAGTTTTCTTACTTGTTGTGCCACATGACATTTTGGGGGTTTAAGATACCAAAACATACAATAATATTTATTATTTTAATACACCGAATAAAGTTTTATAGAAAAAAGTGATACATGTCATGAATTTATAAAATTATTTTAAAAGGAAATAATGGACTTGGACACATAAATATGCACGTCATGTCTCTGACCCATTAAGTTGATCACCCAAACTTGAAAGGTAGGACTTTAAATAAAAATGTTTTTTATTAACATCCAACAAAATAAATATGTTTTAGGAGAATAGTTGTTTCAGTTGCTTGACACATAAACATGTCCATTTTATGAAGGACTTGGTTAACGGTCACTTTCAGTTGATGTTTTGTAAAATCGAAACATTTATAATTTACTTAAATTTGATTTTCATTTATTTAAAACACTTACATCTTGTATTCTGCTATTTATTATCTGTAAAATATTAAGTGTAAATAACTAGTCAAAACTTTGGATAAATAAGATTGAATTTGTTTATTTTTAAATCATAAAATTAAATTATGCTTAAATGCTTGAAATATTTTTTTCTGAAAAATAAATAAATAAATTGTGCTTTTGTATGAATTTCACAAAACGTATTTATTTATTATTATTACAATTATTTTATTTTTACATAATTTTATAATGGATCCAACTAATCACTTATGAAACTTGTTTTTGACTATTTTCATGACTGATTCTTATAAAATATATTGATTGGTTGTTACAGCCCTGCAAAAGTCAACTGATAGGCTGTGGCTAGAGTAATTGAGGCAGACACGAACATTGGACACGAAGGAAAGAGGTGCTCATACTCAATTTGTCCAGTTGTTTTTTTAGATCTGCCCTTTTTGTTCCCTATATGTAGCACACAGGCCAATAAGAGAGGATGAAAATGGTCGGCTATTAGACTCTCCCTTTCAATTAGTGAGTTTGATGTCGTTTATTGGTCCCTCTCTGATCTCACAGTGACCAGGGCTCCGGAACGTCTGAACCTGCTGCCCACAGATTCCAGTTAAAGACCTGGTGCCGACACTGTGGCATGGCTTTTCAGATTGCGCCGTCAACTGTGTTTGCATTCCCCACAGATCGAGGTCACAGAGGTCACAGTTTAGGGCACAGGGGGAATAGTTTAGACACACAGACCCATCCTCACATCAGAACTAGCACAAAGGCCACATCATGGAAGCTGGTTAATGTGACCTGAGCAAAGCAGTGCACGTAGCATACTGAAGCTTTAAAGAGGCTATATGTGAGGATTTTAGTATTCATTTCTTTTTTTACGGCCAATCGTGAACAGATTGTAACGAAGAAAAAGAAAAGAAAGAAAAACGAGACCTTCCCTGACTTCCTACATTGTCTATGAAAGCCTGTAGACTGATTTTTATGTGAAGGCCTCTCTTCTGTTCTCTGCAGCAACAAAGTGTGCAATGTATTGTATTCTATGTATATGTAACGTTAGCTTAGAGATGGAGTCCACTAATGTCAACAAACACAGCACAACACAAACTAAAATAAAAGGTTTGCTGTTTCACAGTAACAGTGACATAAACCATATTAATCCATGATGATTTAACAAGGTCAACGGCAACGGCACAAGAAACGAATTCTTATTCAATGTTCAGGATAATGGCTAAAGAGCCACATAGTATGTGCGAGCAAGAGTAATAAGTTGCTGGCTGCAGTTCAGTTAACGGCCACCAGTGTCACTGATAACAAAGGTTTCTGAATTCAACATATAGCCCTTTAAATAAATTAATAGATTTATTATTATTATGTTGGCCTGACATCTAGAAACTAACATAGCATCAATCTAAACCACATATTAGCAACAGGCTAAGGCATGCAAGCAATGTGATAATACATAATAGGAACAGCATAGATCATTCTAGATGGTTGCCAGACTGTTGTTGGCAACTGCATAGTAACAACCTAGCAACCACCTAGAACACCCCAGCAACACCCTAGCAACCACCCAGATCACCCTAGCAACCACCCAGAATACCTCAGCAACATCATAGCAATGCCCTAGCAACCACATAGCAACACCCTTTCAAATCATCTAGATTACACTAGTAACCTCACAACGTGGTCTTAAAACTTCAAACAATCTATGAAATAACCCAACATTAGAGTTTGACTTGGTAAATGTTTTTATCTAGTTACTATTATTGTTCATTAATTAATTTTATTCTTTATTCAGTCTTTTAATTAACTTTTAAGCAGCTTAAAATTATTTAATTAAAAAACCCAATCAACTAATAATATAAAATTATAATAATCACAATAAGCAATGCTTCCACTAAGTAATAAAAAAAAATAAAACACGTGAAAACCGCAGACCTTGGCAACACTGAATATAGTTAATCAGCTTGTAGGCTGTTTATGGTTGCCAACATGGCCACTTGGCTCATTAATCTAAAATGTAACTGAAGTGCGGTCACAGGTGTGTGTGTATAGTGACTATAACAGATTTGAACAAGGCTCATCATCTGTCTTATAATAATAGCTTTATCAAACAGATTTAGATATATTAGTCTACTTAATTTTTTTAATAAAAGTGCTTTACGAAGATGGTGCATTATACCATGGTACAAGAGCATTCATGCAGTCAAACGTTGTTATGAGTGTGTGACTGACCTGCAAGACGCAAGCAGAGGACTGGAGGGGGGAAACAGCTCTGACAGGGTGGTGTAACATGGAACTGCCACTGCATTGTAAAATCCCACCTGAATACATGGGTAAAAGCAGGACTAAGGTACAAACATATAACATAACATAACAACTGACCTAATGAGCCGCCTTCCTACAGTATAGGCCACATTTTAGGCACACATCCAGTGTTAAGGCTGTTCCAAAGCATGGGATAGGAAAATAAACATTTTGCTAGGCGGCCTTTAAGGAGCTTGATAATGACAGAAAGTTCTCATTTACCTGTCCCTGGGGAACCTCATGCTTTTTATCCCTGTCCATCATAGGGATGGGCTGCATTCCAATCCTCTTCATTTCATCCCCCTGCCATTACACACAAGAAGTACAATTTCACTGAATGGCCTGCAATTTGACATACTGCTCAAAACAATACAGTGATCTGAACAATGATTTACTTTATTACATATAAATATTGTTACTACAAAAAGATTCCTGTTTGGTTAACAATGATATGGTTTACCTCAGCCCAGAACTCAGCATAGATGTCATTGGCTGTGATTCGTGTGACGGGCCAAAGTTTGGTAACAGAGCAGAGATCACAGGCAGTCATCATCAGACCAATCACACGGTCCCTGTAGTGGACCAATAATCAACCAGCAATTAATCAAAGGGATCAAATCAGGCTTTTTATGCTGATGAAAACGAGGCTACGAGGGACAGACATACAGTCTTTACAATGACATGCGCTGTATGAACGTCCTAGAAAAATCAAATTTTTCAAAACTGTTTTGTTATGTCTTTTGGAAAGATGTTTCGTGAGATGGAAGCCTGTTACCGCCACGGTAAATACTGTATATATATATATATATATATATATATATATATATATATATATATATATATATAAAAAGATTTTTTATCTCATTCAGATTTTTTTCCTCAGAATTGTGACAGAAACTCGCAATTGGGGGATATAAATGTGCAAATCTGACTTTTTTCTCGCAATTGCAAATCTATGTCTCGCAAATCTGACTTTTTTACTCGCGATTGTGACTTTTTTTCTTGCAATTGCGAGTTTATATCTCGCAACTCTGACTTTTGTCGAATAATTCTGACTTTCTTTTATAAACTCATTATTGTGAGTCCAATTCTGAAAAAAAAAAAAAATATTTATATCTCACAATTCTGACTATAATTCGCAATTGCGAGTTTATTCAGTGGTGGAAAAACCTTCCATAATATTCTGTATGTTGTTAATAAATAGCACAAACCATTGAACCTACAGTACATCCATCCCTTACAGCCTTGTTTTCATTCCTGTCAGAAATTAAATATGGCGCTACCCTGACTAAGGTCTACAAAGTGACACATTACTATAGTAATAACAGTAAACTGTGCATAATTACTAACAACTAACCTTAAACCAAACCATTACCTTGAAGTACATCTAGTTAATTATTACTCAGTACATATTTGTGTAATTAGTCTATTATATTTCCGTGAGATTCACTCAAGCATGTTAGTATTCCAATCCAAGCACAGCTTATGACACTGTTTCGGTGGCTCCCTGAATATATCTCTGATGTTGAGGTAAAATTTCCAAGAGTTCTGTGATAATGGAGCAAAAGTACAACCTCTAACCTGTGAGCACGGTTGTTCAGGTCCAGCGCTCCTGTGGCCAGCAGTTCAGACAGTTGCTTGCGGTTGCCGAAGTACAGCGCGAGGTCTGTAGCAATGATGGCCTTCCTGATGATCTCCAGCACCTGCTCATACTCACTGGAAGTCAGGTTGGAGAAAATATTGTGCCCTTCCAGCTATGAGAAAAAAAGAGATCAATAAAAAAGCAAAAGCTCCACTTATGAGGCATCTGGCTCTGCTGGAGAGTGGCAGCAAAACCAAAGAGATGGCTGACAACAGACACGGAAAGACAATGCTCTGTTTAATATGGGACATTTTAAAAAAAAAATTAGTTTAAATTATAGAGATTAAGGGTGAATTACACTTTCGATTAACAAAAGTCAACACTATAAACCTAGGGCAATTAACATTGAGCTTAATTTCCTTCATTTCCTTAATTACTGTTTACTTGTCTTTAATAATGCTTAAAATGTATAAAAGTTAAAGAGATAGTTCACCCAAAAATGAAAATTCTGTCAGTATTTACTTACCCTCATGTTGTTTCAACCCCATAAGACCTTCCTTCATCTTCGGAACACGAATTAAGATATTTTTGATGAAATCTGAGAGCTGGATCACTGGATCACATACTAGTCCATAGGCTTCTTCAGGGATTTAAACTTGCCAGCCCTGAAAAGTCATTAAAGACATAGTCCAAGTGACTACAGTGGCTCAATCATAAGTTTATCGAACGAAGAGAATACTTTTTGTGTGCAAAAGCCCCCAAAAATAACAACTTTATTTCAACTATTCATTTCCTTCTCTCTGGGCCTCGAGTCAGTTCACTAGTGTAATAGCGTAAGTTTCTGTTGTTGTACGTCACAGGCATCACCCACATGACCAGCGTCGGCCAATAGTGAGCCTACGTGTGACGTAGCTCTACGCAATCACACTACGTTAACTGACTAGAGGCCCAAAGAGAAGGAAATGAATAGTTGAAATAAAGTCGTTATTTTTGTTTGTTTTTGCGCACAAAAATTATTCTCGTTGCTTGATAAACTTAAGATTGAGCCACTGTAGTCACTTGGACTATTTTGACGATGTCTTTAATAACTTTTCGGGGCTGGCAAGTTCAATCCCTGAAGAAGCCTATGGACTAGTATAGAGGAGTGATCCAGCTCTCAGATTTCATCAAAAATATATTAATTCGTGTTCCGAAGATGAACGAAGGTCTTACGGGGTTGGAACAACATGAGGGTGAGTAATTACTGACAGAATTTTAATTTTTGGGTCAACTATCCCTTTAAGCTAGTTGTTTTTGCTGTGTATTCCAAACTCTCTGTCCTATTACTGAAAATATTGTATTCCTAAAACATGGTGATTTTGTGTTTCTGGCTGTTGACAATATTTTCTAATTTATGGAGTGATAAAAAGAGATATCCAAAATCCCCTCTGTAAAAACTATTGACTCTAATATGTCAAGAAAATGAAATAATTTCGAACCTGGCTATATCTAGTGTAAGTATGTAAAATAGTCCATATTTAATTAGATAATGCCTCATTTGCATATGTAAACATAAACCTTGTAATGCAAACAAAATATTTTCAATTCTAAATGTATTTAACCAACAGTATATTCAAATGTTTTTTTTTACCCTGTTCACCTGGGGTGTCTTGCCTAAAAGACAATAAAGTTTGTGGTTGCAGCAAGTTCTGCTCTGATATAACAGTATTTAGTAAGCCTGTAGCTTGATACAACTAGCACTGAGATCATATACAAAGCCAGTGCCCGCAAACCAATTTTATATAAGTTTAACTGACATAGTGCACAGACTCCCTTAGATTCTTCAATGTCTATGTAAGTTAAACTTATATAAAATTGGCTTGTGGGCACTGGCCTTGTATACTGTATATATGGTGAGTGTAATCGCACAACCCTCCGACCACATCGAGCATGTTTGAGACTATCGTTCTGAGCTGGCACAGTGTGTAGGAGCTTTACCTGCAGGATGGACACCGTCTGTGAAAAATGATGCTGTTCCATTGTGGATGTGGAATACAGGGCGGCCAGCGGATGGTCAAACTTCTGCAGATAACTGTTACTGTAGCCACGGTGGTCCAGGTCGTGACATAAGCAGGCTATTAGCAAGCCTTTCCTCTGTGTGAGCAAGCAAGAAAGTTATTATATGAAGCTACTAACAGCAAAGGCCCGTCAAACAAGAACAATAACTATAAAGAGATAACTTCCGGTTAGGCTATTGCTTTTATTATTTCTTTGATACAAATTTTACAATTTCTATTCAATTATTGTGGTTTGATTTCGATCTTGATTCAATATCGATTAATTTTGATAAAGATTAGGTAAAGTAGATACATGTTAATTTTTAAATTAAGAAAATCTCACCTACTGCTGTAAACATAGGCTACAGAGAGCCCTGTCAGCTGGTATTATTAAATGTTAAAAATTACTACTCAAATTAAATATAATGCATTTTTTCATTATAATAACAACTTTATAATATTTTAATGATATAAGTAAAAATAAAATAAATATGTAATAGTCCACATATTTAGCAAAATACTCATTTATACTAATGCTAAATATATTATAAAATACTAATTTTAACTAACGTGCTATGGTCATTAAATGTTTTTTTCTAGGTAAATGTAAGGTTATGTGACATTGTTCTCCAGCTGTTTTATTGACCTCTTTTTACGGTTGAAAAACACTGTTTTATCGATATGTATGAGGCATATACATTTCGTCAAGTTGTACTTTATCTTTCAACATAGGCTACCTATTATTGTTCATTTGTGTTTATTTACTAACTAGAAGTAAAGAGAGATTATCGGTTCACGTGCCGCCAGGCGCTACAGCGATCTGTCACATCACATTTACAAGCGGCAAAATGGTATTTATTATTTGAATTTCGTAATAAAATTGACAGAATCTGAGAGCTGAGAATTTGTTTCATATCAAAAGTAACCTGCTCTGTCTAGTCTGTCGGTCTCCGTGTCCTCTTTGCTTCACGATTTTTCTCTGCGTGAGAAAATGGATGTGTGGCGTGAGAGTGTGTAAAAAGTGTCTAGAGCGTGAGAAAAGTGTCAATTGCGAGAGTCTCACGCTGAATGAGTGACAGTTGGCAGCTGTGGAAGTAGAATTATTATTAAAGCTTTAAAGTTAACATGCTTGGTGTGAAGGGACCATAACTTGTGTGTTTTTTAAAATAGGGCAGCTTTATCAGTAACAAGTTACTTTCTCCATCAGGTAAGAAGGGACATCTTTAGTTAAATGCTTTTGTTTCTGACTATAAATTAGTGTGTTCTATGTTTTTCCTAGTAAATGTGCTAATAGTTAAATTAGATACTGCCACCTCGTTGTTTTTTTTCACCAGAAACTGTAATGAATAATACATTTTTTCATTAGTTACATATTTTAAAAGACATTGTCCCCTAAAGAAGTCTCATCAGCCTTTAAAACTCACATTATACTGTAAATGTCACATTGCCATGGATAGACTCAAATGAGATATCATGCCAAAGCATACAACCTACATTTTCCATAAACATCACTCACAATTGCATTTTTGTCAACAATTAGGTCTTTGTTGTTCAGCGGTTCGGCACACTGTCCCAGGCACTTGTTGGTTCATGAATATTAATTGCATCATATGACTTTCGCCCTGAGTGATATGCTGGAAGGCAGTCATGTGAGTGCTAGCCAGAGTAAGACTACTATGACTTTAATGGTTGCTGGACCCCTGCAGTTACCGTGGCTAACTTCCTGTTAGTAGCTCATAGTTTAGCATTTCAAAGTAGCTTCCCCAACACAACACTGACGTGAAATGATTCTTTTGTAAGTTACTGTAAGAACTGCTGTTATGGGAATGATACTGACCTCGAGCTCTGTGAATATCCCAGTGGTTCTCTGCAGAATGGCGTACATGCAGTGTGCCACCGTCACAGCGTGTTTCCAGTTGTGGTATGGAACTCGTCGGTAATTTTTCCGCACTGACATAGTGAAGCGACACAGTTTCTCCTGCTCAAAGCTGTAATTACACAACAAAAGTGTGACTGTACACGTTTGCCTTGTCAAAGCGGGGTGTTTCTTCACCTACACACACTTTCATGTCCAAAATATTTTTTTTTTCAGACAATGAATTTTAATATTTTTATATCAAGGTCATTTACTTTAGCTACTTTTCAAATGCCTTTTGTGTATTTATTGTATCGTTCTACTCAGATCCCAGACCTAGACTTTCAATCCTTCAACAAACAAACAAACAAACAAACAAACAAAACAAACAAACATATTGACAGAAAGATAGACAATGGATGGATGGACATTCAGACAGACAAGACAGACAGACAGACAGACAGATAGACAGATAGATAGATAGATAGATAGATAGATAGATAGATAGATAGATAGATAGATAGATAGATAGATAGATAGATAGATAGATAGATAGATAGATAGATAGATAGATAGATAGATAGATAGATTGATAGATTGATAGATTGATAGATTGATAGATAGTACACATTCTTACCTGCTTTTCCCACAAGAATTGTGAACCATGTATACAAATATTGCAGGCCACATTTCCTCAAAAGGGGCAATGTCAAAGTGAAACCTTAGACAGAAATATGACAGTTTGTTTGCAATTCAAATCTGGACGGGTGAAATATGAGCACAAATAATGCTCAATACATCTTGATTACAACTGCACTCGTATATCATGCCCACTTATCTATGCATGAAAATAACACCAAACAAATATGCACGTGTAGTTGCTGTGGATCATGACAACACTTTAATAATTTATAATGAAAAAAAAAAGTATTAAAACCATGACACATCTGTGATATAAAAACAAACAAACAAACACAGAATGAGCAACAGAGGCGATGTGTTATAGTGTAACATACAACATAGACTGCACTATTGCTTTTATTAAATGTTGGCAACAGAAATATGATCAAATTAATATAAAAAAATAATTTATTTATTGTAGTAATAATCTGAACAAGTCATTTATTGCACTCACCTAACTGTAATATATAACACAGATGCTCAGTCCAATGCTTTTTACATTGCCTATTTTACAGCTATTTGACTGATTTATTACTGAAAGCCATGATGTAGCAGTGATTTGGATGTATGAGAGTGTAAACTCACAGTTCGATCTCTTTGTATATGACAGCAGGGAGAGAGAGTTGTGTGAGGGTCTTCCACTCCTCTGATGTGCAGATGCTGTGGTACGAAAGCTTCTCCATAGTCACCCGGTAAATGCACTCTGAATGTCTTATCCGATGATACATCTACACACAGATACATACATACACACATCCCACGTGTTTACGCAGATGCAAAACATACATGCAAAACAGTCTAACCCACTGAAAATATTGTGGTTTCTTTCTATCTATCTTTCTATAATCTGCTATGGTTGTTCAGTGTTTTCAGTGTATTGGTGGTTACGCATTGCATCTGGGTAGTGGTCTCCATATTTTAGGACACACTCAGGAGCGTACAATGATAAATACAAAACGCCAGAGGAAAAAAACGACTATTTACGTTAATACTTTTGAAGAACTGCTTGCACTCTCTTAGAATAAACTGACTAATATTTGAATCTCTTGTGTACATCTGAGAGCTCAGTCGTGAGGCCAAGTCTGCACATATTCATCAAATGAATATGAAAAAAATATATTGGAAAAAGGTGACATGTTGGTGGTGTAAATATATTTATTCTGAATTCTGACCGTCTTAATTAGTGAATCATTGAGTCATTCATACAAAAGATTCGTTCAAAACGATGAATCATTAAGTAACTAAACACCGCGCTGCTGTTGCTTTCCTTTGGAATTATTTTCGTCGTGAAATAGAACAAAAACAACGCGACGTTGTTACCAGAAATACACTACCCATTATCAATCGCTGTTTACATTGAATGTAATAAAATCACAATTATTGTCCGATCGGGCAAGTAAAATGATTTTTCACTTGCCCTTTCAAAAAGTCCACTTGTCCTGGACAAGCGTTATGTCGAGTCCTGAGTTCATTCATGACTTTTTGTGTGGAGCTGTAAAACGGAACGCATCATTAGAGCGCCAAAAAACATCACAACAGGTCTAAAGACGTCTATGGTCTCACTCCAGTCTAATTAGCACATTCCCAATTATTATTGTGCAGTTTAACTTGCTTGCAACTTCAACCCCCCAACCATTTTTGAGTTGTTTGTTTTACTTTTCACATTTGTTCAAGAAGCCATTTCCCTCATATATACGCCACAATAGGAAAGAAAAGACCATCACAACTTCTTTTTCATGCCGACCTTTAAGACTGTCAATCAGATGGGAAAGTATTTTAGCGTTTGCCTTTCTATTACTAATAATAAAAAAAGTAAACTCTATAATTTTTTTTGTGCAAAATTTCATTTACCTTCTTTGTACCTACAGTTTTGTCCAATAATTTATTAAAATAGAGACAGTAAATTAAATGAAGATGGAGAATGGAAGCTCCGATGCTCAGGCACTGCCGTTCTCAGCGCTGCCAAAATAAAAGTGTTTATCACATCGACACAACGGCCAAAGAAAAATAATATCGGCCAATGCTGAAAATTAAACAATGAAATGTGTCAGCCTTGGCAATATATCGGTCGACCACAACTTTCCACATCTTTCACTCTACCTCTAATAAATCAGACAAAAAGTAAAAAAGAATCCCTGGCATAACATGTGAGGTGTCGAATTCTGTCTAAATAAAAATAATATTAACATTAAATATTAACATGCTTCAGTCATTTTAAAAACTGCTA